>NW_027260962.1:0-169289 GCF_045791955.1 Oncorhynchus clarkii lewisi
TAGACATGAAGCTAGGGTTAGGGTTGAACCAGGATGTGGACATGAAGCTAGGGTTAGGGTTGAACTGGGATGTGGACATGAAGCTAGGGGTAGGGTTGAACTAGGATGCGGACATGAAGCTAGGGTTAGGGTTGAACCAGGATGTGGACATGAAGCTAGGGGTAGGGTTGAACTAGGATGCGGACATGAAGCTAGGGTTAGGGTTGAACCGGGATGTGGACATGAAGCTAGGGGTAGGGTTGAACCAGGATGTGGACATGAAGCTAGGGGTAGGGTTGAACCAGGATGTGGATATGAAGCTAGGTTTAGGGTTGTACCAGGATGTGGACATGAAGCTATGCGTAGGGTTGAACCAGGATGTGGACATGAAGCAAGGGTAAAGGTTGAACCAGGATGTGGACATGAAGCTAGAAGAAGGCTTGAACCAGGATTTGGACATGAAGCTAGGGTTAGGGTTGAACCGGGATGTGGACATGAAGCTAGGGTTAGGGTTGAACCAGGATGTGGACATGAAGCTAGGGTTAGGGTTGAACAAGGATGTGGACATCAAGCTAGGGTTAGGGTTGAACCAGGATGTGGAAATGAAGCTAGGGTTAGGGTTGAACCATGATGTGGACATGAAGCTAGGGTTAGGGTTGAACCAGGATGTGGACATGAAGCTAGGGTTAGGGTTGAACCGGGATGTGGACATGAAGCTAGGGTTAGGGTAGAACCAGGATGTGGACATGAAGCTAGGGTTAGGGTTGAACCAGGATGTGGACATCAAGCTAGGGTTAGGGTTGAACCAGGATGTGGACATGAAGCTAGGGTTAGGGTTGAACCAGGATGTGGACATGAAGCTAGGGTTAGAGTTGAACTGGGATGTGGACATGAAGCTAGAGTTAGGGTTGAACTGGGATGTGGACATGAAGCTAGGGTTAGGGTTGGAGTTGAACCTGAACCAGGATGTAGACATGAAGCTAGGGTTAGGGTTGAACCAGGATGTGGACATGAAGCTAGGGTTAGGGTTGAACCAGGATGTGGACATGAAGCTAGAGTTAGGGTTGAACTGGGATGTGGACATGAAGCTAGGGTTAGGGTTAGAGTTGAACCTGAACCAGGATGTAGACATGAAGCTAAGGTTAGCGTTGAACCATGATGTGGACATGAAGCTAGAGTTAGGGTTAAACTAGGATGTGGACATGAAGCTATGGTTAGGGTTGAACCCGGATGTGGACATGAAGCTAGGGTTAGGGTTGAACCAGGATGTGGACATGAAGCTAGGGGTAGGGTTGAACCAGGATGTGGACATCAAGCTAGGGGTAGGGTTGAACTGGGATGTGGACATGAAGCTAGAGTTAGGGTTGAACTGGGATGTGGACATGAAGCTAGGGTTAGGGTTAAGGTTGAACCTGAACCAGGATGTAGACATGAAGCTAGGGTTAGCGTTGAACCATGATGTGGACATGAAGCTAGGGGTAGGGTTGAACCAGGATGTGGACATCAAGCTAGGGGTAGAGTTGAACCAGGATGTGGACATGAAGCTAGGGTTAGGGTTGAACTGGGATGTGGACATTAAGCTAGTGGTTAGGGTTGAAACAGGATGTGGACATGAAGCTAGGGTTAGGGTTGAACCAGGATGTGGACATGAAGCTAGGGTTAGGGTTGAACTGGGATGTGGACATGAAGCTAGGGGTAGGGTTGAACTAGGATGCGGACATGAAGCTAGGGTTAGGGTTGAACCGGGATGTGGACATGAAGCTAGGGGTAGGGTTGAACCAGGATGTGGACATGAAGCTAGGGGTAGGATTGAACCAGGATGTGGATATGAAGCTAGGTTTAGGGTTGTACCAGGATGTGGACATGAAGCTAGGGGTAGGGTTGAAACAGGATGTGGACATGAAGCAAGGGTAAAGGTTGAACCAGGATGTGGACATGAAGCTAGGGGTAGGCTTGAACCAGGATGTGGACATGAAGCTAGGGGTAGGGTTGAACCATGATGTGGACATGAAGCTAGGGTTAGGGTTGAACCAGGATGTGGACATGAAGCTAGGGTTAGGGTTGAACCGGGATGTGGACATGAAGCTAGGGTTAGGGTTGAACCAGGATGTGGACATGAAGCTAGGGTTAGGGTTGAACCAGGATGTGGACATCAAGCTAGGGTTAGGGTTGAACCAGGATGTGGAAATGAATTTAGGGTTAGGGTTGAACCAGGATGTGGACATGAAGCTAGGGTTAGAGTTGAACTGGGATGTGGACATGAAGCTAGAGTTAGGGTTGAACTGGGATGTGGACATGAAGCTAGGGTTAGGGTTAGAGTTGAACCTGAACCAGGATGTAGACATGAAGCTAGGGTTAGGGTTGAACCAGGATGTGGACATGAAGCTAAGGTTAGGGTTGAACCAGGATGTGGACATGAAGCTAGAGTTAGGGTTGAACTGGGATGTGGACATGAAGCTAGGGTTAGGGTTAGAGTTGAACCTGAACCAGGATGTAGACATGAAGCTAGGGTTAGCGTTGAACCATGATGTGGACATGAAGCTAGAGTTAGGATTGAACTAGGATGTGGACATGAAGCTATGGTTAGGGTTGAACCCGGATGTGGACATGAAGCTAGAGTTAGGGTTGAACCAGGATGTGGACATGAAGCTAGGGGTAGGGTTGAACCAGGATGTGGACATCAAGCTAGGGGTAGAGTTGAACCAGGATGTGGACATGAAGCTAGGGTTAGGGTTGAACTGGGATGTGGACATGAAGCTAGGGTTAGGGTTGAACCAGGATGTGGACATGAAGCTAGGGGTAGGGTTGAGCCAGGATGTGGACATCAAGCTAGGGGTAGAGTTGATCCAGGATGTGGACATGAAGCTAGGGTTAGGGTTGAACTGGGATGTGGACATGAAGCTAGGGTTAGGGTTGAAACAGGATGTGGACATGAAGCTAGGGTTAGCGTTGAACCAGGATGTGGACATGAAGCTAGGGTTAGGGTTGAACCAGGATGTGGACATGAAGCTAGGGGTAGGGTTGAGCCAGGATGTGGACATCAAGCTAGGGGTAGAGTTGATCCAGGATGTGGACATGAAGCTAGGGTTAGGGTTGAACTGGGATGTGGACATGAAGCTAGGGTTAGGGTTGAAACAGGATGTGGACATGAAGCTAGGGTTAGCGTTGAACCAGGATGTGGACATGAAGATAGGGTTAGGGTTGAACCAGGATGTGGACATGAAGCTAGGGGTAGGGTTGAACCGGGATGTGGACATGAAGCTAGGGTTAGGGTTGAATTCGGATGGGGACATGAAGCTAGGGGTAGGGTTGAACCAGGATGTGGACATGAAGCTAGGGTTAGGTTTGAACTGGGATGGGGACATGAAGCTAGGGGTAGGGTTGAACCAGGATGTGGACATGAAGCTTGGGGTAGGGTTGAACCAGGATGTGGACATGAAGCTAGGGGTAGAGTTGAACCAGGATGTGGACATGAAGCTAGGGGTAGGGTTGAACCGGGATGTGGACATGAAGCTAGGGTTAGGGTTGAACCATGATGTGGACATGAAGCTAGGGTTAGGGTTGAACCAGGATGTGGACATGAAGCTAGGGTTAGGGTTGAACCAGGATGTGGACATGAAGCTAGGGTTAGGGTTGAACCAGGATGTGGACATGAAGCTAGGGTTAGAGTTGAACTGGGATGTGGACATGAAGCTAGAGTTAGGGTTGAACTGGGATGTGGACATGAAGCTAGGGTTCGGGTTAGAGTTGAACCTGAACCAGGATGTAGACATGAAGCTAGGGTTAGCATTGAACCATGATGTCGACATGAAGCTAGGGTTAGGGTTGACCTGTGATGTGGACATGAAGCTAGGGTTAAGGTTGAAACGGGATGTGGACATGAAGCTAGAGTTAGGGTTGAACTGGGATGTGGACATGAAGCTAGGGTTAGGGTTAAGGTTGAACCTGAACCAGGATGTAGACTTGAAGCTAGGGTTAGCGTTGAACCATGATGTGGACATGAAGCTAGAGTTAGGGTTGAAATTGGATGTGGACATGAAGCTATGGTTAGGGTTGAAACCGGATGTGGACATGAAGCTAGGGGTAGGTTTTAACCAGGAGGTGGACATGAAGCTAGGGGTAGGGTTGAACCAGGATGTGGACATCAAGCTAGGGGTAGAGTTGAACCAGGATGTGGACATGAAGCTAGGGTTAGGGTTGAACTGGGATGTGGACATGAAGCTAGGGTAAGGGTTGAAACAGGATGTGGACATGAAGCTAGGGTTAGGGTTGAACCAGGATGTTGACATGAAGCTAGGGTTAGGGTTGAACCAGGATGTGGACATGAAGCTAGGGTTAGGGCTGAACTGGGATGTGGACATGAAGCTAGGGGTAGGGTTGAACTAGGATGCGGACATGAAGCTAGGGTTAGGGTTGAACCGGGATGTGGACATGAAGCTAGGGGTAGGGTTGAACCAGGATGTGGACATGAAGCTAGGGGTAGGGTTGAACCAGGATGTGGATATGAAGCTAGGTTTAGGGTTGTACCAGGATGTGGACATGAAGCTAGGGGTAGGGTTGAACCAGGATGTGGACATGAAGCAAGGGTAGAGTTTGAACCAGGATGTGGACATGAAGCTAGGGGTAGGGTTGAACCAGGATTTGGACATGAAGCTAGGGGTAGGGTTGAACCATGATGTGGACATGAAGCTAGGGTTAGGGTTGAACCAGGATGTGGACATGAAGCTAGGGTTAGGGTTGAACCAGGATGTGGACATGAAGCTAGGGTTAGAGTTGAACTGGGATGTGGACATGAAGCTAGAGTTAGGGTTGAACTGGGATGTGGACATGAAGCTAGGGTTAGGGTTAGAGTTGAACCTGAACCAGGATGTAGACATGAAGCTAGGGTTAGGGTTGAACCAGGATGTGGACATGAAGCTAAGGTTAGGGTTGAACCAGGATGTGGACATGAAGCTAGAGTTAGGGTTGAACTGGGATGTGGACATGAAGCTAGGGTTAGGGTTAGAGTTGAACCTGAACCAGGATGTAGACATGAAGCTAGGGTTAGCGTTGAACCATGATGTGGACATGAAGCTAGAGTTAGGATTGAACTAGGATGTGGACATGAAGCTATGGTTAGGGTTGAACCCGGATGTGGACATGAAGCTAGAGTTAGGGTTGAACCAGGATGTGGACATGAAGCTAGGGGTAGGGTTGAACCAGGATGTGGACATCAAGCTAGGGGTAGAGTTGAACCAGGATGTGGACATGAAGCTAGGGTTAGGGTTGAACTGGGATGTGGACATGAAGCTAGGGTTAGGGTTGAACCAGGATGTGGACATGAAGCTAGGGGTAGGGTTGAGCCAGGATGTGGACATCAAGCTAGGGGTAGAGTTGATCCAGGATGTGGACATGAAGCTAGGGTTAGGGTTGAACTGGGATGTGGACATGAAGCTAGGGTTAGGGTTGAAACAGGATGTGGACATGAAGCTAGGGTTAGGGTTGAACCAGGATGTGGACATGAAGCTAGGGTTAGGGTTGAACCAGGATGTGGACATGAAGCTAGGGGTAGGGTTGAACCGGGATGTGGACATGAAGCTAGGGTTAGGGTTGAATTCGGATGGGGACATGAAGCTAGGGGTAGGGTTGAACCAGGATGTGGACATGAAGCTAGGGTTAGGTTTGAACTGGGATGGGGACATGAAGCTAGGGGTAGGGTTGAACCAGGATGTGGACATGAAGCTTGGGGTAGGGTTGAACCAGGATGTGGACATGAAGCTAGGGGTAGGGTTGAACCAGGATGTGGACATGAAGCTAGGGGTAGGGTTGAACCGGGATGTGGACATGAAGCTAGGGTTAGGGTTGAACCATGATGTGGACATGAAGCTAGGGTTAGGGTTGAACCAGGATGTGGACATGAAGCTAGGGTTAGGGTTGAACCAGGATGTGGACATGAAGCTAGGGTTAGGGTTGAACCAGGATGTGGACATGAAGCTAGGGTTAGAGTTGAACTGGGATGTGGACATGAAGCTAGAGTTAGGGTTGAACTGGGATGTGGACATGAAGCTAGGGTTCGGGTTAGAGTTGAACCTGAACCAGGATGTAGACATGAAGCTAGGGTTAGCGTTGAACCATGATGTCGACATGAAGCTAGGGTTAGGGTTGACCTGTGATGTGGACATGAAGCTAGGGTTAAGGTTGAAACAGGATGTGGACATGAAGCTAGAGTTAGGGTTGAACTGGGATGTGGACATGAAGCTAGGGTTAGGGTTAAGGTTGAACCTGAACCAGGATGTAGACTTGAAGCTAGGGTTAGCGTTGAACCATGATGTGGACATGAAGCTAGAGTTAGGGTTGAAATTGGATGTGGACATGAAGCTATGGTTAGGGTTGAAACCGGATGTGGACATGAAGCTAGGGTTAGGGTTGAACCATGATGTGGACATGAAGCTAGGGTTAGGGTTGAACCAGGATGTGGACATGAAGCTAGGGTTAGGGTTGAACCAGGATGTGGACATGAAGCTAGGGTTAGGGTTGAACCAGGATGTGGACATGAAGCTAGGGTTAGAGTTGAACTGGGATGTGGACATGAAGCTAGAGTTAGGGTTGAACTGGGATGTGGACATGAAGCTAGGGTTCGGGTTAGAGTTGAACCTGAACCAGGATGTAGACATGAAGCTAGGGTTAGCGTTGAACCATGATGTCGACATGAAGCTAGGGTTAGGGTTGACCTGTGATGTGAACATGAAGCTAGGGTTAAGGTTGAAACGGGATGTGGACATGAAGCTAGAGTTAGGGTTGAACTGGGATGTGGACATGAAGCTAGGGTTAGCGTTGAACCATGATGTGGACATGAAGCTAGAGTTAGGATTGAAATTGGATGTGGACATGAAGCTATGGTTAGGGTTGAAACCGGATGTGGACATGAAGCTAGGGGTAGGGTTGAACCAGGAGGTGGACATGAAGCTAGGGGTAGGGTTGAACCAGGATGTGGACATCAAGCTAGGGGTAGAGTTGAACCAGGATGTGGACATGAAGCTAGGGTTAGGGTTGAACTGGGATGTGGACATGAAGCTAGGGTAAGGGTTGAAACAGGATGTGGACATGAAGCTAGGGTTAGGGTTGAACCAGGATGTGGACATGAAGCTAGGGTTAGGGTTGAACTGGGATGTGGACATGAAGCTAGGGGTAGGGTTGAACTAGGATGCGGACATGAAACTAGGGTTAGGGTTGAACCGGGATGTGGACATGAAGCTAGGGGTAGGGTTGAACCAGGATGTGGACATGAAGCTAGGGGTAGGGTTGAACCAGGATGTGGATATGAAGCTAGGTTTAGGGTTGTACCAGGATGTGGACATGAAGCTAGGGGTAGGGTTGAACCAGGATGTGGACATGAAGCAAGGGTAAAGGTTGAACCAGGATGTGGACATGAAGCTAGGGGTAGGCTTGAACCAGGATGTGGACATGAAGCTAGGGGTAGGGTTGAACCATGATGTGGACATGAAGCTAGGGTTAGGGTTGAACCAGGATGTGGACATGAAGCTAGGGTTAGCGTTGAACCGGGATGTGGACATGAAGCTAGGGTTAGGGTTGAACCAGGATGTGGACATGAAGCTAGGGTTAGGGTTGAACCAGGATGTGGACATCAAGCTAGGGTTAGGGTTGAACCAGGATGTGGACATGAAGCTAGGGTTAGGGTTGAACCAGAATGTGGACATGAAGCTAGGGTTAGAGTTGAACTGGGATGTGGACATGAAGCTAGAGTTAAGGTTGAACTGGGATGTTGACATGAAGCTAGGGTTAGGGTTAGAGTTGAACCTGAACCAGGATGTAGACATGAAGCTAGGGTTAGGGTTGAACTGGGATGTGGACATGAAGATAGGGTTAGGGTTAGAGTTGAACCTGAACCAGGATGTAGACATGAAGCTAGGGTTAGCGTTGAACCATGATGTGGACATGAAGCTAGAGTTAGGGTTGAACTGGGATGTGGACATGAAGCTAGGGTAAGGGTTGAAACAGGATGTGGACATGAAGCTAGGGTTAGGGTTGAACCAGGATGTTGACATGAAGCTAGGGTTAGGGTTGAACCAGGATGTGGACATGAAGCTAGGGTTAGGGCTGAACTGGGATGTGGACATGAAGCTAGGGTTAGGGTTGAACCAGGATGTGGACATGAAGCTAGGGTTAGGGTTGAACCGGGATGTGGACATGAAGCTAGGGTTAGGGTTGAACCAGGATGTGGACATGAAGCTAGGGTTAGGGTTGAACCAGGATGTGGACATCAAGCTAGGGTTAGGGTTGAACCAGGATGTGGAAATGAAGCTAGGGTTAGGGTTGAACCAGGATGTGGACATGAAGCTAGGGTTAGAGTTGAACTGGGATGTGGACATGAAGCTAGAGTTAGGGTTGAACTGGGATGTGGACATGAAGCTAGGGTTAGGGTTAGAGTTGAACCTGAACCAGGATGTAGACATGAAGCTAGGGTTAGCGTTGAACCATGATGTGGACATGAAGCTAGAGTTAGGATTGAACTAGGATGTGGACATGAAGCTATGGTTAGGGTTGAACCCGGATGTGGACATGAAGCTAGAGTTAGGGTTGAACCAGGATGTGGACATGAAGCTAGGGGTAGGGTTGAACCAGGATGTGGACATCAAGCTAGGGGTAGAGTTGAACCAGGATGTGGACATGAAGCTAGGGTTAGGGTTGAACTGGGATGTGGACATGAAGCTAGGGTTAGGGTTGAACCAGGATGTGGACATGAAGCTAGGGGTAGGGTTGAGCCAGGATGTGGACATCAAGCTAGGGGTAGAGTTGATCCAGGATGTGGACATGAAGCTAGGGTTAGGGTTGAACTGGGATGTGGACATGAAGCTAGGGTTAGGGTTGAAACAGGATGTGGACATGAAGCTAGGGTTAGGGTTGAACCAGGATGTGGACATGAAGCTAGGGTTAGGGTTGAACCAGGATGTGGACATGAAGCTAGGGGTAGGGTTGAACCGGGATGTGGACATGAAGCTAGGGTTAGGGTTGAATTCGGATGGGGACATGAAGCTAGGGGTAGGGTTGAACCAGGATGTGGACATGAAGCTAGGGTTAGGTTTGAACTGGGATGGGGACATGAAGCTAGGGGTAGGGTTGAACCAGGATGTGGACATGAAGCTTGGGGTAGGGTTGAACCAGGATGTGGACATGAAGCTAGGGGTAGGGTTGAACCAGGATGTGGACATGAAGCTAGGGGTAGGGTTGAACCGGGATGTGGACATGAAGCTAGGGTTAGGGTTGAACCAGGATGTGGACATGAAGCTAGGGTTAGGGTTGAACCAGGATGTGGACATGAAGCTAGGGTTAGGGTTGAACCAGGATGTGGACATGAAGCTAGGGTTAGGGTTGAACCAGGATGTGGACATGAAGCTAGGGTTAGAGTTGAACTGGGATGTGGACATGAAGCTAGAGTTAGGGTTGAACTGGGATGTGGACATGAAGCTAGGGTTCGGGTTAGAGTTGAACCTGAACCAGGATGTAGACATGAAGCTAGGGTTAGCGTTGAACCATGATGTCGACATGAAGCTAGGGTTAGGGTTGACCTGTGATGTGGACATGAAGCTAGGGTTAAGGTTGAAACGGGATGTGGACATGAAGCTAGGGGTAGGGTTGAACCAGGATGTGGACATGAAGCTAGGGGTAGGGTTGAACCAGGATGTGGATATGAAGCTAGGTTTAGGGTTGTACCAGGATGTGGACATGAAGCTAGGGGTAGGGTTGAACCAGGATGTGGACATGAAGCAAGGGTAAAGGTTGAACCAGGATGTGGACATGAAGCTAGGGGTAGGCTTGAACCAGGATGTGGACATGAAGCTAGGGGTAGGGTTGAACCATGATGTGGACATGAAGCTAGGGTTAGGGTTGAACCAGGATGTGGACATGAAGCTAGGGTTAGCGTTGAACCGGGATGTGGACATGAAGCTAGGGTTAGGGTTGGACCAGGATGTGGACATGAAGCTAGGGTTAGGGTTGAACCAGGATGTGGACATCAAGCTAGGGTTAGGGTTGAACCAGGATGTGGACATGAAGCTAGGGTTAGGGTTGAACCAGAATGTGGACATGAAGCTAGGGTTAGAGTTGAACTGGGATGTGGACATGAAGCTAGAGTTAGGGTTGAACTGGGATGTGGACATGAAGCTAGGGTTAGGGTTAGAGTTGAACCTGAACCAGGATGTAGACATGAAGCTAGGGTTAGGGTTGAACTGGGATGTGGACATGAAGATAGGGTTAGGGTTAGAGTTGAACCTGAACCAGGATGTAGACATGAAGCTAGGGTTAGCGTTGAACCATGATGTGGACATGAAGCTAGAGTTAGGGTTGAACTGGGATGTGGACATGAAGCTAGGGTAAGGGTTGAAACAGGATGTGGACATGAAGCTAGGGTTAGGGTTGAACCAGGATGTTGACATGAAGCTAGGGTTAGGGTTGAACCAGGATGTGGACATGAAGCTAGGGTTAGGGCTGAACTGGGATGTGGACATGAAGCTAGGGTTAGGGTTGAACAAGGATGTGGACATGAAGCTAGGGTTAGGGTTGAACCAGGATGTGGACATGAAGCTAGGGTTAGGGTTGAACCAGGATGTGGACATCAAGCTAGGGTTAGGGTTGAACCAGGATGTGGAAATGAAGCTAGGGTTAGGGTTGAACCAGGATGTGGACATGAAGCTAGGGTTAGAGTTGAACTGGGATGTGGACATGAAGCTAGAGTTAGGGTTGAACTGGGATGTGGACATGAAGCTAGGGTTAGGGTTAGAGTTGAACCTGAACCAGGATGTAGACATGAAGCTAGGGTTAGGGTTGAACCAGGATGTGGACATGAAGCTAAGGTTAGGGTTGAACCAGGATGTGGACATGAAGCTAGAGTTAGGGTTGAACTGGGATGTGGACATGAAGCTAGGGTTAGGGTTAGAGTTGAACCTGAACCAGGATGTAGACATGAAGCTAGGGTTAGCGTTGAACCATGATGTGGACATGAAGCTAGAGTTAGGATTGAACTAGGATGTGGACATGAAGCTATGGTTAGGGTTGAACCCGGATGTGGACATGAAGCTAGAGTTAGGGTTGAACCAGGATGTGGACATGAAGCTAGGGGTAGGGTTGAACCAGGATGTGGACATCAAGCTAGGGGTAGAGTTGAACCAGGATGTGGACATGAAGCTAGGGTTAGGGTTGAACTGGGATGTGGACATGAAGCTAGGGTTAGGGTTGAACCAGGATGTGGACATGAAGCTAGGGGTAGGGTTGAGCCAGGATGTGGACATCAAGCTAGGGGTAGAGTTGATCCAGGATGTGGACATGAAGCTAGGGTTAGGGTTGTACTGGGATGTGGACATGAAGCTAGGGTTAGGGTTGAAACAGGATGTGGACATGAAGCTAGGGTTAGGGTTGAACCAGGATGTGGACATGAAGCTAGGGTTAGGGTTGAACCAGGATGTGGACATGAAGCTAGGGGTAGGGTTGAACCGGGATGTGGACATGAAGCTAGGGTTAGGGTTGAATTCGGATGGGGACATGAAGCTAGGGGTAGGGTTGAACCAGGATGTGGACATGAAGCTAGGGTTAGGTTTGAACTGGGATGGGGACATGAAGCTAGGGGTAGGGTTGAACCAGGATGTGGACATGAAGCTTGGGGTAGGGTTGAACCAGGATGTGGACATGAAGCTAGGGGTAGGGTTGAACCAGGATGTGGACATGAAGCTAGGGGTAGGGTTGAACCGGGATGTGGACATGAAGCTAGGGTTAGGGTTGAACCATGATGTGGACATGAAGCTAGGGTTAGGGTTGAACCAGGATGTGGACATGAAGCTAGGGTTAGGGTTGAACCAGGATGTGGACATGAAGCTAGGGTTAGGGTTGAACCAGGATGTGGACATGAAGCTAGGGTTAGAGTTGAACTGGGATGTGGACATGAAGCTAGAGTTAGGGTTGAACTGGGATGTGAACATGAAGCTAGGGTTCGGGTTAGAGTTGAACCTGAACCAGGATGTAGACATGAAGCTAGGGTTAGCGTTGAACCATGATGTCGACATGAAGCTAGGGTTAGGGTTGACCTGTGATGTGGACATGAAGCTAGGGTTAAGGTTGAAACGGGATGTGGACATGAAGCTAGGGGTAGGGTTGAACCAGGATGTGGACATGAAGCTAGGGGTAGGGTTGAACCAGGATGTGGATATGAAGCTAGGTTTAGGGTTGTACCAGGATGTGGACATGAAGCTAGGGGTAGGGTTGAACCAGGATGTGGACATGAAGCAAGGGTAAAGGTTGAACCAGGATGTGGACATGAAGCTAGGGGTAGGCTTGAACCAGGATGTGGACATGAAGCTAGGGGTAGGGTTGAACCATGATGTGGACATGAAGCTAGGGTTAGGGTTGAACCAGGATGTGGACATGAAGCTAGGGTTAGCGTTGAACCGGGATGTGGACATGAAGCTAGGGTTAGGGTTGGACCAGGATGTGGACATGAAGCTAGGGTTAGGGTTGAACCAGGATGTGGACATCAAGCTAGGGTTAGGGTTGAACCAGGATGTGGACATGAAGCTAGGGTTAGGGTTGAACCAGAATGTGGACATGAAGCTAGGGTTAGAGTTGAACTGGGATGTGGACATGAAGCTAGAGTTAGGGTTGAACTGGGATGTGGACATGAAGCTAGGGTTAGGGTTAGAGTTGAACCTGAACCAGGATGTAGACATGAAGCTAGGGTTAGGGTTGAACTGGGATGTGGACATGAAGATATGGTTAGGGTTAGAGTTGAACCTGAACCAGGATGTAGACATGAAGCTAGGGTTAGCGTTGAACCATGATGTGGACATGAAGCTAGAGTTAGGGTTGAACTGGGATGTGGACATGAAGCTAGGGTAAGGGTTGAAACAGGATGTGGACATGAAGCTAGGGTTAGGGTTGAACCAGGATGTTGACATGAAGCTAGGGTTAGGGTTGAACCAGGATGTGGACATGAAGCTAGGGATAGGGCTGAACTGGGATGTGGACATGAAGCTAGGGTTAGGGTTGAACCAGGATGTGGACATGAAGCTAGGGTTAGGGTTGAACCAGGATGTGGACATGAAGCTAGGGTTAGGGTTGAACCAGGATGTGGACATCAAGCTAGGGTTAGGGTTGAACCAGGATGTGGAAATGAAGCTAGGGTTAGGGTTGAACCAGGATGTGGACATGAAGCTAGGGTTAGAGTTGAACTGGGATGTGGACATGAAGCTAGAGTTAGGGTTGAACTGGGATGTGGACATGAAGCTAGGGTTAGGGTTAGAGTTGAACCTGAACCAGGATGTAGACATGAAGCTAGGGTTAGGGTTGAACCAGGATGTGGACATGAAGCTAAGGTTAGGGTTGAACCAGGATGTGGACATGAAGCTAGAGTTAGGGTTGAACTGGGATGTGGACATGAAGCTAGGGTTAGGGTTAGAGTTGAACCTGAACCAGGATGTAGACATGAAGCTAGGGTTAGCGTTGAACCATGATGTGGACATGAAGCTAGAGTTAGGATTGAACTAGGATGTGGACATGAAGCTATGGTTAGGGTTGAACCCGGATGTGGACATGAAGCTAGAGTTAGGGTTGAACCAGGATGTGGACATGAAGCTAGGGGTAGGGTTGAACCAGGATGTGGACATCAAGCTAGGGGTAGAGTTGAACCAGGATGTGGACATGAAGCTAGGGTTAGGGTTGAACTTGGATGTGGACATGAAGCTAGGGTTAGGGTTGAACCAGGATGTGGACATGAAGCTAGGGGTAGGGTTGAGCCAGGATGTGGACATCAAGCTAGGGGTAGAGTTGATCCAGGATGTGGACATGAAGCTAGGGTTAGGGTTGAACTGGGATGTGGACATGAAGCTAGGGTTAGGGTTGAAACAGGATGTGGACATGAAGCTAGGGTTAGGGTTGAACCAGGATGTGGACATGAAGCTAGGGTTAGGGTTGAACTGGGATGTGGACATGAAGCTAGGGGTAGGGTTGAACTAGGATGCGGACATGAAGCTAGGGTTAGGGTTGAACTGGGATGTGGACATGAAGCTAGGGGTAGGGTTGAACTAGGATGCGGACATGAAGCTAGGGTTAGGGTTGAACCGGGATGTGGACATGAAGCTAGGGGTAGGGTTGAACCAGGATGTGGACATGAAGCTAGGGGTAGGGTTGAACCAGGATGTGGATATGAAGCTAGGTTTAGGGTTGTACCAGGATGTGGACATGAAGCTAGGGGTAGGTTTGAACCAGGATGTGGACATGAAGCAAGGGTAAAGGTTGAACCAGGATGTGGACATGAAGCTAGGGGTAGGCTTGAACCAGGATGTGGACATGAAGCTAGGGGTAGGGTTGAACCATGATGTGGACATGAAGCTAGGGTTAGGGTTGAACCAGGATGTGGACATGAAGCTAGGGTTAGGGTTGAACCGGGATGTGGACATGAAGCTAGGGTTAGGGTTGAACCAGGATGTGGACATGAAGCTAGGGTTAGGGTTGAACCAGGATGTGGACATCAAGCTAGGGTTAGGGTTGAACCAGGATGTGGACATGAAGCTAGGGTTAGGGTTGAACCAGGATGTGGACATGAAGCTAGGGTTAGAGTTGAACTGGGATGTGGACATGAAGCTAGAGTTAGGGTTGAACTGGGATGTGGACATGAAGCTAGGGTTAGGGTTGAACCAGGATGTGGACATGAAGATAGGGTTAGGGTTGAACCAGGATGTGGACATGAAGCTAGAGTTAGGGTTGAACTGGGATGTGGACATGAAGCTAGGGTTAGGGTTAGAGTTGAACCTGAACCAGGATGTAGACATGAAGCTAGGGTTAGCGTTGAACCATGATGTGGACATGAAGCTAGAGTTAGGGTTGAACTAGGATGTGGACATGAAGCTATGGTTAGGGTTGAACCCGGATGTGGACATGAAGCTAGGGTTAGGGTTGAACCAGGATGTGGACATGAAGCTGGGGGTAGGGTTGAACCAGGATGTGGACATCAAGCTAGGGGTAGAGTTGAACCAGGATGTGGAAATGAAGCTAGGGTTAGGGTTGAACTGGGATGTGGACATGAAGCTAGGGTTAGGGTTGAACCAGGATGTGGACATGAAGCTAGGGGTAGAGTTGAACCAGGATGTGGACATGAAGCTAGGGTTAGGGTTGAACTGGGATGTGGACATGAAGCTAGGGTTAGGGTTGAAACAGGATGTGGACATGAAGCTAGGGTTAGGGTTGAACCAGGATGTGGACATGAAGCTAGGGTTAGGGTTGAACTGGGATGTGGACATGAAGCTAGGGTTAGGGTTGAACCAGGATGTGGACATGAAGCTAGGGGTAGGCTTGAACCAGGATGTGGACATGAAGCTAGGGGTAGGGTTGAACCAGGATGTGGACATGAAGCTAGGGTTAGGGTTGAACCAGGATGTGGACATGAAGCTAGGGTTAGGGTTGAACCATGATGTGGACATGAAGCTAGGGTTAGGGTTGAACCAGGATGTGGACATGAAGCTAGGGTTAGGGTTGAACCAGGATGTGGACATCAAGCTAGGGTTAGGGTTGAACCAGGATGTGGACATGAAGCTAGGGTTAGGGTTGAACCAGGATGTGGACATGAAGCTAGGGTTAGAGTTGAACTGGGATGTGGACATGAAGCTAGAGTTAGGGTTGAACTGGGATGTGGACATGAAGCTATGGTTAGGGTTGAACCAGGATGTGGACATGAAGATAGGGTTAGGGTTGAACCAGGATGTGGACATGAAGCTAGAGTTAGGGTTGAACTGGGATGTGGACATGAAGCTAGGGTTAGGGTTAGAGTTGAACCTGAACCAGGATGTAGACATGAAGCTAGGGTTAGGGTTGAACCAGGATGTGGACATGAAGATAGGGTTAGGGTTGAACCAGGATGTGGACATGAAGCTAGAGTTAGGGTTGAACTGGGATGTGGACATGAAGCTAGGGTTAGGGTTAGAGTTGAACCTGAACCAGGATGTAGACATGAAGCTAGGGTTAGCGTTGAACCATGATGTGGACATGAAGCTAGAGTTAGGGTTGAACTAGGATGTGGACATGAAGCTATGGTTAGGGTTGAACCCGGATGTGGACATGAAGCTAGGGTTAGGGTTGAACCAGGATGTGGACATGAAGCTGGGGGTAGGGTTGAACCAGGATGTGGACATCAAGCTAGGGGTAGAGTTGAACCAGGATGTGGAAATGAAGCTAGGGTTAGGGTTGAACTGGGATGTGGACATGAAGCTAGGGTTAGGGTTGAACCAGGATGTGGACATGTAGCTAGGGGTAGAGTTGAACCAGGATGTGGACATGAAGCTAGGGTTAGGGTTGAACTGGGATGTGGACATGAAGCTAGGGTTAGGGTTGAAACAGGATGTGGACATGAAGCTAGGGTTAGGGTTGAACCAGGATGTGGACATGAAGCTAGGGTTAGGGTTGAACCGGGATGTGGACATGAAGCTAGGGTTAGGGCTGAACTGGGATGTGGACATGAAGCTAGGGTAGGGTTGAACTAGGATGCGGACATGAAGCTAGGGTTAGGGTTGAACCGGGATGTGGACATGAAGCTAGGGGTAGGGTTGAACCAGGATGTGGACATGAAGCTAGGGGTAGGGTTGAACCAGGATGTGGACATGAAGCTAGGGGTAGGGTTGAACCAGGATGTGGACATGAAGCAAGGGTAAAGGTTGAACCAGGATGTGGACATGAAGCTAGGGGTAGGGTTGAACCAGGATGTGGACATGAAGCTAGGGGTAGGGTTGAACCATGATGTGGACATGAAGCTAGGGTTAGGGTTGAACCAGGATGTGGACATGAAGCTAGGGTTAGGGTTGAACCGGGATGTGGACATGAAGCTAGGGTTAGGGTTGAACCAGGATGTGGACATGAAGCTAGGGTTAGAGTTGAACCAGGATGTGGACATCAAGCTAGGGTTAGGGTTGAACCAGGATGTGGAAATGAAGCTAGGGTTAGGGTTGAACCAGGATGTGGACATGAAGCTAGGGTTAGAGTTGAACTGGGATGTGGACATGAAGCTAGAGTTAGGGTTGAACTGGGATGTGGACATGAAGCTAGGGTTAGGGTTAGAGTTGAACCTGAACCAGGATGTAGACATGAAGCTAGGGTTAGGGTTGAACCAGGATGTGGACATGATGCTAAGGTTAGGGTTGAACTGGGATGTGGACATGAAGCTAGAGTTAGGGTTGAACTGGGATGTGGACATGAAGCTAGGGTTAGGGTTAGAGTTGAACCTGAACCAGGATGTAGACATGAAGCTAGGGTTAGCGTTGAACCATGATGTGGACATGAAGCTAGAGTTAGCGTTGAACTAGGATGTGGACATGAAGCTAGGGTTAGGGTTAGAGTTGAACCTGAACCAGGATGTAGACATGAAGCTAGGGTTAGGGTTGAACTGGGATGTGGACATGAAGCTAGGGTTAGGGTTAGAGTTGAACCTGAACCAGGATGTAGACATGAAGCTAGGGTTAGCGTTGAACCATGATGTGGACATGAAGCTAGAGTTAGGGTTGAACTAGGATGTGGACATGAAGCTATGGTTAGGGTTGAACCCGGATGTGGACATGAAGCTAGGGTTAGGGTTGAACCAGGATGTGGACATGAAGCTAGGGTTAGGGTTGAACCAGGATGTGGACATCAAGCTAGGGGTAGGGTTGAACTGGGATGTGGACATGAAGCTAGAGTTAGGGTTGAACCAGGATGGGGACATGAAGCTAGGGGTAGGGTTGAACCAGGATGAGGACATGAAGCTTGGGGTAGGGTTGAACCAGGATGGGGACATGAAGCTAGGGGTAGGGTTGAACCAGGATGAGGACATGAAGCTTGGGGTAGGGTTGAACCAGGATGTGGACATGAAGCTAGGGGTAGGGTTGAACCAGGATGTGGACATGAAGCTAGGGGTAGGGTTGAACCGGGATGTGGACATGAAGCTAGGGTTAGGGTTGAACCATGATGTGGACATGAAGCTAGGGTTAGGGTTGAACCAGGATGTGGACATGAAGCTAGGGTTAGGGTTGAACCAGGATGTGGACATGAAGCTAGTGTTAGGGTTGAACCAGGATGTGGACATGAAGCTAGGGTTAGAGTTGAACTGGGATGTGGACATGAAGCTAGAGTTAGGGTTGAACTGGGATGTGGACATGAAGCTAGGGTTAGGGTTAAGGTTGAACCTGAACCAGGATGTAGACATGAAGCTAGAGTTAGCGTTGAACCATGATGTGGACATGAAGCTAGAGTTAGGGTTGAACTAGGATGTGGACATGAAGCTATGGTTAGGGTTGAACCCGGATGTGGACATGAAGCTAGGGTTAGGGTTGAACCAGGATGTGGACATCAAGCTAGGGGTAGGGTTGAACCAGGATGTGGACATGAAGCTAGAGTTAGCGTTGAACTAGGATGTGGACATGAAGCTATGGTTAAGGTTGAACCCGGATGTGGACATGAAGCTAGGGTTAGGGTTGAACCAGGATGTGGACATGAAGCTAGGGGTAGGGTTGAACCAGGATGTGGACATCAAGCTAGGGGTAGAGTTGAACCAGGATGTGGACATGAAGCTATGGTTAGGGTTGAACTGGGATGTGGACATGAAGCTAGGGTTAGGGTTGAACCAGGATGTGGACATGAAGCTAGGGGTAGGGTTGAGCCAGGATGTCGACATCAAGCTAGGGGTAGAGTTGAACCAGGATGTGGACATGAAGCTAGGGTTAGGGTTGAACTGAGATGTGGACATGAAGCTAGGGTTAGGGTTGAAACAGGATGTGGACATGAAGCTAGGGTTAGGGTTGAACCAGGATGTGGACATGAAGCTAGGGTTAGGGTTGAACTCGGATGGGGACATGAAGCTAGGGGTAGGGTTGAACCAGGATGTGGACATGAAGCAAGGGTTAGGGTTGAACTGGGATGGGGACATGAAGCTAAGGGTAGGGTTGAACCAGGATGAGGACATGAAGCTTGGGGTAGGGTTGAACCAGGATGTGGACATGAAGCTAGGGGTAGGGTTGAACCAGGATGTGGACATGAAGCTAGGGGTAGGGTTGAACCGGGATGTGGACATGAAGCTAGGGTTAGGGTTGAACCATGATGTGGACATGAAGCTAGGGTTAGGGTTGAACCACGATGTGGACATGAAGCTAGGGTTAGGGTTGAACCAGGATGTGGACATGAAGCTAGGGTTAGGGTTGAACCAGGATGTGGACATGAAGCTAGGGTTAGAGTTGAACTGGGATGTGGACATGAAGCTAGGGTTAGGGTTAGAGTTGAACCTGAACCAGGATGTAGACATGAAGCTAGGGTTAGGGTTGAACTGGGATGTGGACATGAAGCTAGGGTTAGGGTTAGAGTTGAACCTGAACCAGGATGTAGACATGAAGCTAGGGTTAGCGTTGAACCATGATGTGGACATGAAGCTAGAGTTAGGGTTGAACTAGGATGTGGACATGAAGCTATGGTTAGGGTTGAACCCGGATGTGGACATGAAGCTAGGGTTAGGGTTGAACCAGGATGTGGACATGAAGCTAGGGTTAGGGTTGAACCAGGATGTGGACATCAAGCTAGGGGTAGGGTTGAACTGGGATGTGGACATGAAGCTAGAGTTAGGGTTGAACTGGGATGGGGACATGAAGCTAGGGGTAGGGTTGAACCAGGATGAGGACATGAAGCTTGGGGTAGGGTTGAACCAGGATGGGGACATGAAGCTAGGGGTAGGGTTGAACCAGGATGAGGACATGAAGCTTGGGGTAGGGAAGAACCAGGATGTGGACATTAAGCTTGGGGTAGGGTTGAACGAGGATGTGGACATGAAGCTAGGGGTAGGGTTGAACCGGGATGTGGACATGAAGCTAGGGTTAGGGTTGAACCATGATGTGGACATGAAGCTAGGGTTAGGGTTGAACCAGGATGTGGACATGAATCTAGGGTTAGGGTTGAACCAGGATGTGGACATGAAGCTAGTGTTAGGGTTGAACCAGGATGTGGACATGAAGCTAGGGTTAGAGTTGAACTGGGATGTGGACATGAAGCTAGAGTTAGGGTTGAACTGGGATGTGGACATGAAGCTAGGGTTAGGGTTAAGGTTGAACCTGAACCAGGATGTAGACATGAAGCTAGGGTTAGCGTTGAACCATGATGTGGACATGAAGCTAGAGTTAGGGTTGAACTAGGATGTGGACATGAAGCTATGGTTAGGGTTGAACCCGGATGTGGACATGAAGCTAGGGTTAGGGTTGAACCAGGATGTGGACATGAAGCTAGGGGTAGGGTTGAACCAGGATGTGGACATCAAGCTAGGGGTAGTGTTGAACCAGGATGTGGACATGAAGCTAGGGTTAGGGTTGAACTGGGATGTGGACATGAAGCTAGGGTTAGGATTGAAACAGGATGTGGACATGAAGCTAGGGTTAGGATTGAACCAGGATGTGGACATCAAGCTAGGGTTAGGGTTGAACCAGGATGTGGACATGAAGCTAGGGTTAGGGTTGAACCAGGATGTGGACATGAAGCTAGGGTTAGAGTTGAACTGGGATGTGGACATGAAGCTAGAGTTAGGGTTGAACTGGGATGTGGACATGAAGCTATGGTTAGGGTTGAACCAGGATGTGGACATGAAGATAGGGTTAGGGTTGAACCAGGATGTGGACATGAAGCTAGAGTTAGGGTTGAACTGGGATGGGGACATGAAGCTAGGGGTAGGGTTGAACCAGGATGAGGACATGAAGCTTGGGGTAGGGTTGAACCAGGATGGGGACATGAAGCTAGGGTTAGGGTTAGAGTTGAACCTGAACCAGGATGTAGACATGAAGCTAGGGTTAGGGTTGAACCAGGATGTGGACATGATGCTAAGGTTAGGGTTGAACCAGGATGTGGACATGAAGCTAGAGTTAGGGTTGAACTGGGATGTGGACATGAAGCTAGGGTTAGGGTTAGAGTTGAACCTGAACCAGGATGTAGACATGAAGCTAGGGTTAGCGTTGAACCATGATGTGGACATGAAGCTAGAGTTAGCGTTGAACTAGGATGTGGACATGAAGCTAGGGTTAGGGTTAGAGTTGAACCTGAACCAGGATGTAGACATGAAGCTAGGGTTAGGGTTGAACTGGGATGTGGACATGAAGCTAGGGTTAGGGTTAGAGTTGAACCTGAACCAGGATGTAGACATGAAGCTAGGGTTAGCGTTGAACCATGATGTGGACATGAAGCTAGAGTTAGGGTTGAACTAGGATGTGGACATGAAGCTATGGTTAGGGTTGAACCCGGATGTGGACATGAAGCTAGGGTTAGGGTTGAACCAGGATGTGGACATGAAGCTAGGGTTAGGGTTGAACCAGGATGTGGACATCAAGCTAGGGGTAGGGTTGAACTGGGATGTGGACATGAAGCTAGAGTTAGGGTTGAACCAGGATGGGGACATGAAGCTAGGGGTAGGGTTGAAAGGATGAGGACATGAAGCTTGGGGTAGGGTTGAACCAGGATGGGGACATGAAGCTAGGGGTAGGGTTGAACCAGGATGAGGACATGAAGCTTGGGGTAGGGTTGAACCAGGATGTGGACATGAAGCTAGGGGTAGGGTTGAACCAGGATGTGGACATGAAGCTAGGGGTAGGGTTGAACCGGGATGTGGACATGAAGCTAGGGTTAGGGTTGAACCATGATGTGGACATGAAGCTAGGGTTAGGGTTGAACCAGGATGTGGACATGAAGCTAGGGTTAGGGTTGAACCAGGATGTGGACATGAAGCTAGTGTTAGGGTTGAACCAGGATGTGGACATGAAGCTAGGGTTAGAGTTGAACTGGGATGTGGACATGAAGCTAGAGTTAGGGTTGAACTGGGATGTGGACATGAAGCTAGGGTTAGGGTTAAGGTTGAACCTGAACCAGGATGTAGACATGAAGCTAGGGTTAGCGTTGAACCATGATGTGGACATGAAGCTAGAGTTAGGGTTGAACTAGGATGTGGACATGAAGCTATGGTTAGGGTTGAACCCGGATGTGGACATGAAGCTAGGGTTAGGGTTGAACCAGGATGTGGACATGAAGCTAGGGGTAGGGTTGAACCAGGATGTGGACATGAAGCTAGAGTTAGCGTTGAACTAGGATGTGGACATGAAGCTATGGTTAGGGTTGAACCCGGATGTGGACATGAAGCTAGGGTTAGGGTTGAACCAGGATGTGGACATGAAGCTAGGGGTAGGGTTGAACCAGGATGTGGACATCAAGCTAGGGGTAGAGTTGAACCAGGATGTGGACATGAAGCTAGGGTTAGGGTTGAACTGGGATGTGGACATGAAGCTAGGGTTAGGGTTGAACCAGGATGTGGACATGAAGCTAGGGGTAGGGTTGAGCCAGGATGTGGACATCAAGCTAGGGGTAGAGTTGAACCAGGATGTGGACATGAAGCTAGGGTTAGGGTTGAACTGAGATGTGGACATGAAGCTAGGGTTAGGGTTGAAACAGGATATGGACATGAAGCTAGGGTTAGGGTTGAACCAGGATGTGGACATGAAGCTAGGGTTAGGGTTGAACTCGGATGGGGACATGAAGCTAGGGGTAGGGTTGAACCAGGATGTGGACATGAAGCAAGGGTTAGGGTTGAACTGGGATGGGGACATGAAGCTAAGGGTAGGGTTGAACCAGGATGAGGACATGAAGCTTGGGGTAGGGTTGAACCAGGATGTGGACATGAAGCTAGGGGTAGGGTTGAACCAGGATGTGGACATGAAGCTAGGGGTAGGGTTGAACCGGGATGTGGACATGAAGCTAGGGTTAGGGTTGAACCATGATGTAGACATGAAGCTAGGGTTAGGGTTGAACCAGGATGTGGACATGAAGCTAGGGTTAGGGTTGAACCAGGATGTGGACATGAAGCTAGGGTTAGGGTTGAACCAGGATGTGGACATGAAGCTAGGGTTAGAGTTGAACTGGGATGTGGACATGAAGCTAGAGTTAGGGTTGAACTGGGATGTGGACATGACGCTAGGGTTAGGGTTAGAGTTGAACCTGAACCAGGATGTAGACATGAAAATAGGGTTAGGGTTGAACTGGGATGTGGACATGAAGCTAGGGTTAGGGTTAGAGTTGAACCTGAACCAGGATGTAGACATGAAGCTAGGGTTAGCGTTGAACCATGATGTGGACATGAAGCTAGAGTTAGGGTTGAACTAGGATGTGGACATGAAGCTATGGTTAGGGTTGAACCCGGATGTGGACATGAAGCTAGGGTTAGGGTTGAACCAGGATGTGGACATGAAGCTAGGGTTAGGGTTGAACTGGGATGGGGACATGAAGCTAGGGGTAGGGTTGAACCAGGATGAGGACATGAAGCTTGGGGTAGGGTTGAACCAGGATGGGGACATGAAGCTAGGGGTAGGGTTGAACCAGGATGAGGACATGAAGCTAGGGGTAGGGAAGAACCAGGATGTGGACATGAAGCTTGGGGTAGGGTTGAACCAGGATGTGGACATGAAGCTAGGGGTAGGGTTGAACCGGGATGTGGACATGAAGCTAGGGTTAGGGTTGAACCATGATGTGGACATGAAGCTAGGGTTAGGGTTGAACCAGGATGTGGACATGAATCTAGGGTTAGGGTTGAACCAGGATGTGGACATGAAGCTAGTGTTAGGGTTGAACCAGGATGTGGACATGAAGCTAGGGTTAGAGTTGAACTGGGATGTGGACATGAAGCTAGAGTTAGGGTTGAACTGGGATGTGGACATGAAGCTAGGGTTAGGGTTAAGGTTGAACCTGAACCAGGATGTAGACATGAAGCTAGGGTTAGCGTTGAACCATGATGTGGACATGAAGCTAGAGTTAGGGTTGAACTAGGATGTGGACATGAAGCTATGGTTAGGGTTGAACCCGGATGTGGACATGAAGCTAGGGTTAGGGTTGAACCAGGATGTGGACATGAAGCTAGGGGTAGGGTTGAACCAGGATGTGGACATCAAGCTAGGGGTAGAGTTGAACCAGGATGTGGACATGAAGCTAGGGTTAGGGTTGAACTGGGATGTGGACATGAAGCTAGGGTTAGGATTGAAACAGGATGTGGACATGTAGCTAGGGTTAGGGTTGAACCAGGATGTGGACATGAAGCTAGGGTTAGGGTTGAACTGGGATGTGGACATGAAGCTAGGGGTAGGGTTGAACTAGGATGCGGACATGAAGCTAGGGTTAGGGTTGAACCAGGATGTGGACATGAAGCTAGGGGTAGGGTTGAACCAGGATGTTGACATGAAGCTAGGGGTAGGGTTGAACCAGGATGTGGATATGAAGCTAGGTTTAGGGTTGTACCAGGATGTGGACATGAAGCTAGGGGTAGGGTTGAACCAGGATGTGGACATGAAGCAAGGGTAAAGGTTGAACCAGGATGTGGACATGAAGCTAGGGGTAGGCTTGAACCAGGATGTGGACATGAAGCTAGGGGTAGGGTTGAACCATGATGTGGACATGAAGCTAGGGTTAGGGTTGAACCAGGATGTGGACATGAAGCTAGGGTTAGGGTTGAACCGGGATGTGGACATGAAGCTAGGGTTAGGGTTGAACCAGGATGTGGACATGAAGCTAGGGTTAGGATTGAACCAGGATGTGGACATCAAGCTAGGGTTAGGGTTGAACCAGGATGTGGACATGAAGCTAGGGTTAGAGTTGAACTGGGATGTGGACATGAAGCTAAAGTTAGGGTTGAACTGGGATGTGGACATGAAGCTAGGGATAGGGTTAGAGTTGAACCTGAACCAGGATGTAGACATGAAGCTAGGGTTAGGGTTGAACCAGGATGTGGACATGAAGCTAGGGTTAGGGTTGAACCAGGATGTGGACATGAAGCTAGAGTTAGGGTTGAACTGGGATGTGGACATGAAGCTAGGGTTAGGGTTAGAGTTGAACCTGAACCAGGATGTAGACACGAAGCTAGGGTTAGCGTTGAACCATGATGTGGACATGAAGCTAGAGTTAGGGTTGAACTAGGATGTGGACATGAAGCTAGGGTTAGGGTTGAACCAGGATGTGGACATGAAGCTAGGGTTAGGGTTGAACCAGGATGTGGACATGAAGCTAGGGGTAGGGTTGAACCGGGATGTGGACATGAAGCTAGGGTTAGGGTTGAACTCGGATGGGGACATGAAGCTAGGGGTAGGGTTGAACCAGGATGTGGACATGAAGCTAGGGTTAGGGTTGAACTGGGATGGGGACATGAAGCTAGGGGTAGGGTTGAACCAGGATGTGGACATGAAGCTTGGGGTAGGGTTGAACCCGGATGTGGACATGAAGCTAGGGTTAGGGTTGAACCAGGATGTGGACATGAAGCTAGGGGTAGGGTTGAACCAGGATGTGGACATCAAGCTAGGGGTAGAGTTGAACCAGGATGTGGACATGAAGCTAGGGTTAGGGTTGAACTGGGATGTGGACATGAAGCTAGGGTTAGGGTTGAACCAGGATGTGGACATGAAGCTAGGGGTAGGGTTGAGTCAGGATGTGGACATCAAGCTAGGGGTAGAGTTGAACCAGGATGTGGACATGAAGCTAGGGTTAGGGTTGAACTGGGATGTGGACATGAAGCTAGGGTTAGGGTTGAAACAGGATGTGGACATGAAGCTAGGGTTAGGGTTGAACCAGGATGTGGACATCAAGCTAGGGTTAGGGTTGAACCAGGATGTGGACATGAAGCTAGGGGTAGGGTTGAACCGGGATGTGGACATGAAGCTAGGGTTAGGGTTGAACTCGGATGGGGACATGAAGCTAGGGGTAGGGTTGAACCAGGATGTGGACATGAAGCTAGGGTTAGGGTTGAACTGGGATGGGGACATGAAGCTAGGGGTAGGGTTGAACCAGGATGTGGACATGAAGCTTGGGGTAGGGTTGAACCAGGATGTGGACATGAAGCTAGGGGTAGGGTTGAACCAGGATGTGGACATGAAGCTAGGGGTCGGGTTGAACCGGGATGTGGACATGAAGCTAGGGTTAGGGTTGAACCATGATGTGGACATGAAGCTAGGGTTAGGGTTTAACCAGGATGTGGACATGAAGCTAGGGTTAGGGTTGAACCAGGATGTGGACATAAAGCTAGGGTTAGGGTTGAACCAGGATGTGGACATGAAGCTAGGGTTAGAGTTGAACTGGGATGTGGACATGAAGCTAGAGTTAGGGTTGAACTGGGATGTGGACATGAAGCTAGGGTTAGGGTTAGAGTTGAACCTGAACCAGGATGTAGACATGAAGCTAGGGTTAGGGTTGACCTGTGATGTTGACATGAAGCTAGGGTTAGGGTTAGAGTTGAACCTGAACCAGGATGTGGACATGAAGCTAGAGTTAGGGTTGAACCCGGATGTGGACATGAAGCTAGGGTTAGGGTTGAACCAGGATGTGGACATGAAGCTAGGGGTAGGGTTGAACCAGGATGTGGACATCAAGCTATGGGTAGAGTTGAACCAGGATGTGGACATGAAGCTAGGGTTAGGGTTGAACTGGGATGTGGACATGAAGCTAGGGTTAGGGTTGAAACAGGATGTGGACATGAAGCTAGGGTTAGGGTTGAACCAGGATGTGGACATGAAGCTAGGGTTAGGGTTGAACTGGGATGTGGACATGAAGCTAGAGGTAGGGTTGAACTAGGATGCGGACATGAAGCTAGGGTTAGGGTTGAACCAGGATGTGGACATGAAGCTAGGGGTAGGGTTGAACCAGGATGTGGACATGAAGCTAGGGGTAGGGTTGAACCAGGATGTGGATATGAAGCTAGGTTTAGGGTTGTACCAGGATGTGGACATGAAGCTAGGGGTAGGGTTGAACCAGGATGTGGACATGAAGCAAGGGTAAAGGTTGAACCAGGATGTGGACATGAAGCTAGGGGTAGGCTTGAACCAGGATGTGGACATGAAGCTAGGGGTAGGGTTGAACCATGATGTGGACATGAAGCTAGGGTTAGGGTTGAACCAGGATGTGGACATGAAGCTAGGGTTAGGGTTGAACCGGGATGTGGACATGAAGCTAGGGTTAGGGTTGAACCAGGATGTGGACATGAAGCTAGGGTTAGGGTTGAACCAGGATGTGGACATCAAGCTAGGGTTAGGGTTGAACCAGGATGTGGACATGAAGCTAGGGTTAGGGTTGAACCAGGATGTGGACATGAAGCTAGGGTTAGAGTTGAACTGGGATGTGGACATGAAGCTAAAGTTAGGGTTGAACTGGGATGTGGACATGAAGCTAGGGTTAGGGTTAGAGTTGAACCTGAACCAGGATGTAGACATGAAGCTAGGGTTAGGGTTGAACCAGGATGTGGACATGAAGCTAGGGTTAGGGTTGAACCAGGATGTGGACATGAAGCTAGAGTTAGGGTTGAACTGGGATGTGGACATGAAGCTAGGGTTAGGGTTAGAGTTGAACCTGAACCAGGATGTAGACATGAAGCTAGGGTTAGCGTTGAACCATGATGTGGACATGAAGCTAGAGTTAGGGTTGAACTAGGATGTGGACATGAAGCTAGGGTTAGGGTTGAACCAGGATGTGGACATGAAGCTAGGGTTAGGGTTGAACCAGGATGTGGACATGAAGCTAGGGGTAGGGTTGAACCGGGATGTGGACATGAAGCTAGGGTTAGGGTTGAACTCGGATGGGGACATGAAGCTAGGGGTAGGGTTGAACCAGGATGTGGACATGAAGCTAGGGTTAGGGTTGAACTGGGATGGGGACATGAAGCTAGGGGTAGGGTTGAACCAGGATGTGGACATGAAGCTTGGGGTAGGGTTGAACCAGGATGTGGACATGAAGCTAGGGGTAGGGTTGAACGAGGATTTGGACATGAAGCTAGGGTTAGGGTTGAACCATGATGTGGACATGAAGCTAGGGTTAGGGTTGAACCAGGATGTGGACATGAAGCTAGGGTTAGGGTTGAACCAGGATGTGGACATGAAGCTAGGGTTAGGGTTGAACCAGGATGTGGACATGAAGCTAGGGTTAGAGTTGAACTGGGATGTGGACATGAAGCTAGAGTTAGGGTTGAACTGGGATGTGGACATGAAGCTAGGGTTAGGGTTAGAGTGTAACCTGAACCAGGATGTAGACATGAAGCTAGGGTTAGCGTTGAACCATGATGTCGACATGAAGCTAGGGTTGACCTGTGATGTGGACATGAAGCTAGGGTTAAGGTTGAAACGGGATGTGGACATGAAGCTAGGGTTAGGGTTGAACTGGGATGTGGACATTAAGCTAGGGTTAGGGTTCGAGTTGAATCAGGATGTAGACTTGAAGCTAGTGTTAGGGTTGACCTGTGATGTGGACATGAAGCTAGGGTTAAGATTGAACCATGATGTGGACATGAAGCTAGAGTTAGGGTTGAACTAGGATGTGGACATGAAGGTAGGGTTAGGGTTTAACCGGGATGTGGACATGAAGCTAGGGTTATGGTTGAACCAGGATGTAGACATGAAGCTAGGGTTAGGGTTGAACCAGGATGTGGACATGAAGCTAGGGTTAGGGTTGTACCAGGATGTTGACATCAAGCTAGGGGTAGGGTTGAACCAGGATGTGTACATGAAGCTAGGGTTAATGTCGAACCGGGATGTGGACATGAAGATAGGGGTAGGGTTGAACCAGGATGTGGACATGAAGCTAGGGTTAGGGTTGAACCAGGATGTGGACATGAAGCTAGGGTTAGGGTTGAACCGGGATGTGGACATGAAGCTAGGGTTAGGGTTAACCCAGGATGTGGACATGAAGCTAGGGTTAGGGTTGAACCAGGATGTGGACATCAAGCTAGGGGTAGGGTTGAACCAGGATATGGACATGAAGCTAGGTTTAGATTTGAACTGGGATTTGGACATGAAGCTAGGGTTAGGGTAGAACTGGGATATGGACATGAAGCTAGGGGTAGGGTTGAACCAGAATGTGGACATGAAGCTAGGGTTAGGGTTGTACCAGGATGTGGACATGAAGCTAGGGTTAGAGTTGAACTGGGATGTGGACATGAATCTAGGGTTAGAGTTGAACTGGGATGTGGACATGAAGCTAGGGGTAGGGTTGAACTGGGATGTGGACATGAAGTTAGGGTTAGGGTTAGAGTTGAACCAGGATGTAGACATGAAGCTAGGGTTAGGGTTGAACCATGATGTGGACATGAAGCTAGGATTAGGGTTGAACCAGGATGTGGACATGAAGCTAGGGTTAGGGTTGAACCAGGATGTGGACATGAAGCTAGGGTTAGAGTTGAACTGGGATGTGGACATGAAGCTAGAGTTAGGGTTGAACTGGGATGTGGACATGAAGCTAGGGTTAGGGTTAGAGTTGAACCTGAACCAGGATGTAGACATGAAGCTAGGGTTAGCGTTGAACCATGATGTGGACATGAAGCTAGAGTTAGGGTTGAACTGGGATGTGGATATGAAGCTAGGGTTAGGGTTGAACCAGGATGTGGACATGAAGCTAGGGTTAGGGTTGAACCAGGATGTGGAAATGAAGCTAGGGTTAGGGTTGAACTGGGATGTGGACATGAAGCTAGGGGTAGGGTTGAACCGGGATGTGGACATGAAGCTAGGGTTAGGGTTGAACCAGGATGTGGACATGAAGCTAGGGTTAGAGTTGAACCAGGATATGGACATGAAGCTAGGGTTAGGGTTGTACCGCGATGTGGACATGAAGCTAGGGGTAGGGTTGAACCAGGATGTGGACATGAAGCTAGGTTTAGAGTTGAACTGGGATCTGGACATGAAGCTAGGGTTAGGGTTAAACTGGGATATGGACATGAAGCTAGGGGTAGGGTTGAACCTGAATGTGGACATGAAGCTAGGGTTAGGGTTGTACCAGGATGTGGACATGAAGCTAGGGTTAGAGTTGAACTGGGATGTGGACATGAAGCTAGAGTTAGGGTTGAACTGGGATGTGGACATGAAGCTAGGGTTGGGGTTAGAGTTGAACCTGAACCAGGATGTAGACATGAAGCTAGGGTTAGCGTTGAACCATGATGTGGACATGAAGCTAGAGTTAGGGTTGAACTGGGATGTGGACATGAAGCTAGGGGTAGGGTTGAACCAGGATGTGGACATGAAGCTAGGGTTAGGGTTGAACCAGGATGTGGACATGAAGCTAGGGTTAGGGTTGAACCAGGATGTGGAAATGAAGCTAGGGTTAGGGTTGAATAAGGATGTGGACATGAAGCTAGGGTTAGAGTTGAACCAGGATGTGGACATGAAGCTAGGGGTAGGGTTGAACCAGGATGTGTACATGAAGCTAGGGTTAGGGTTGAACCAGGATGTGGACATGAAGATAGGGTTAGGGTTTAACCAGGATGTGGACATGAAGCTAGGGGTAGGGTTGAACCAGGATGTGGACATGAAGCAAGGGTAAGGGTTGAACCAGGATGTGGACATGAAGCTAGGGTTAGGGTTGAACCAGGATGTGGACATGGAGCTAGGGGTAGGGTTGAACCGGGATGTGGACATGAAGCTAGGGTTAGGGTTGAACTGGGATGGGGAAATGAAGCTAGGGTTAGGGTTGAACCAGGATGTGGACATGAAGCTTTGGGGAGGGTTGAACCAGGATGTGGACATGAAGCTAGGTGGTTGGGTTGAACCAGGATGTGGACATAAAGCTAGGGGTAGGGTTGAACCGGGATGTGGACATGAAGCTAGGGTTAGGGTTGTACCGCGATGTGGACATGAAGCTAGGGTTAGGGTTGAACTAGTATGTGGACATGAAGCTAGGGTTAGGGTTGAACCAGGATGTGGACATGAAGCTAGGGTTAGGGTTGAACCAGGATGTGGACATGAAGCTAGGGTTAGAGTTGAACTGGGATGTGGACATGAAGCTAGAGTTAGGGTTGAACTGGGATGTGGACATGAAGCTAGGGTTGGGATTAGAGTTGAACCTGAACCAGGATGTAGACATGAAGCTAGGGTTAGCGTTGAACTGGGATGTGGACATGAAGCTAGGGGTAGGGGTGAACCAGGATGTGGACATGAAGCTAGGGTTAGGGTTGAACCAGGATGTGGACATGAAGCTAGGGTTAGAGTTGAACTGGGATGTGGACATGAAGCTAGAGTTAGGGTTGAACTGGGATGTTGACATGAAGCTAGGGTTAGGATTAGAGTTGAACCTGAACCATGATGTGGACATGAAGCTAGAGTTAGGGTTGAACTGGGATGTGGACATGAAGCTAGGGGTAGGGTTGAACCAGGATGTGGACATGAAGCTAGGGTTAGGGTTGAACCAGGATGTGGACATGAAGCTAGGGTTAGGGTTGAACCAGGATGTGGAAATGAAGCTAGGGTTAGGGTTGAACTGGGATGTGGACATGAAGCTAGGGGTAGGGTTGAACTAGGATGTGGACATGAAGCTAGGGTTAGGGTTGAACCGGGATGTGGACATGAAGCTAGGGTTAGGGTTGAACCAGGATGTGGACTTGAAGCTAGGGTTAGAGTTGAACCAGGATATGGACATGAAGCTAGGGTTAGGGTTGTACCGCGATGCGGACATTAAGCTAGGGGTAGGGTTGAACCAGGATGTGGACATGAAGCTAGGTTTAGAGTTGAACTGGGATTTGGACATGAAGCTAGGGTTAGGGTTGAACTGGGATATGGACATGAAGCTAGGGGTAGGGTTGAATCTGAATGTCGACATGAAGCTAGGGTTAGGGTTGTACCAGGATGTGGACATGAAGCTAGGGTTAGAGTTGAACTGGGATGTGGACATGAAGCTAGACTTAGGGTTGAACTGGGATGTGGACATGAAGCTAGGGTTAGGGTTAGAATTGAACCTGAACCAGGATGTAGACATGAAGCTAGGGTTAGCGTTGAACCATGATGTGGACATGAAGCTAGAGTTAGGGTTGAACTGGGATGTGGACATGAAGCTAGGGGTAGGGTTGAACCAGGATGTGGACATGAAGCTAGGGTTAGGGTTGAACCAGGATGTGGAAATTAAGCTAGGGTTAGGGTTGAACCGGGATGTGGACATGAAGCTAGGGTTAGGGTTGAACCAGGATGTGGACATGAAGCTAGGGTTAGAGTTGAACCAGGATGTGGACATGAAGCTAGGGTTAGGGTTGTACCGCAATGTGGACATGAAGCTAGGGGTAGGGTTGAACCAGGATGTGGACATGAAGCTAGGTTTAGAGTTGAACCGCGATGTGGACATGAAGCTAGGGTTAGGGTTGAACCGGGATGTGGACATGAAGCTAGGGTTAGGGTTGAACCAGGATGTGGACATGAAGCTAGGGTTAGAGTTGAACCAGGATGTGGACATGAAGCTAGGGTTAGGGTTGTACCGCAATGTGGACATGAAGCTAGGGGTAGGGTTGAACCAGGATGTGGACATGAAGCTAGGTTTAGAGTTGAACTGGGATTTGGACATGAAGCTAGGGTTAGGGTTGTACCAGGATGTGGACATGAAGCTAGGGTTAGAGTTGAACTGGGATGTGGACATGAATCTAGGGTTAGGGTTGAACTGGGATGTGGACATGAAGTTAGGGTTAGGGTTGTACCATGATGTGGACATGAAGCTAGGGGTATTGTTAAACCAGTATGTGGACATGAAGCTCGGGTTAGGGTTGAACCGGGATGTGGACATGAAGCTAGGGTTAGGGTTGAACCAGGATGTGGACATGAAGCTAGGGTTAGGGTTGAACCAGGATGTGGACATGAAGCTAGGGGTATGGTTGAACCATGATGTGTACATGAAGCTAGGGTTAGGGTTGAACCAGGATGTGGACATGAAGCTAAGGTTAGGGTTGAACCAGGATGTGGACATGAAGCTAGAGTTAGGGTTGAACTGGGATGTGGACATGAAGCTAGGGTTAGGGTTAGAGTTGAACCTGAACCAGGATGTAGACATGAAGCTAGGGTTAGCGTTGAACCATGATGTGGACATGAAGCTAGAGTTAGGGTTGAACTAGGATGTGGACATGAAGCTATGGTTAGGATTGAACCCGGATGTGGACATGAAGCTAGAGTTAGGGTTGAACCAGGATGTGGACATGAAGCTAGGGGTAGGGTTGAACCAGGATGTGGACATCAAGCTAGGGGTAGAGTTGAACCAGGATGTGGACATGAAGCTAGGGTTAGGGTTGAACTTGGATGTGGACATGAAGCTAGGGTTAGGGTTGAACCAGGATGTGGACATGAAGCTAGGGGTAGGGTTGAGCCAGGATGTGGACATCAAGCTAGGGGTAGAGTTGATCCAGGATGTGGACATGAAGCTAGGGTTAGGGTTGAACTGGGATGTGGACATGAAGCTAGGGTTAGGGTTGAAACAGGATGTGGACATGAAGCTAGGGTTAGGGTTTAACCAGGATGTGGACATGAAGCTAGGGTTAGGGTTGAACCAGGATGTGGACATGAAGCTAGGGGTAGGGTTGAACCGGGATGTGGACATAAAGCTAGGGTTAGGGTTGAATTCGGATGGGGACATGAAGCTAGGGGTAGGGTTGAACCAGGATGTGGACATGAAGCTAGGGTTAGGTTTGAACTGGGATGGGGACATGAAGCTAGGGGTAGGGTTGAACCAGGATGTGGACATGAAGCTTGGGGTAGGGTTGAACCAGGATGTGGACATGAAGCTAGGGGTAGGGTTGAACCAGGATGTGGACATGAAGCTAGGGGTAGGGTTGAACCGGGATGTGGACATGAAGCTAGGGTTAGGGTTGAACCATGATGTGGACATGAAGCTAGGGTTAGGGTTGAACTAGGATGTGGACATGAAGCTATGGTTAGGGTTGAACCCGGATGTGGACATGAAGCTAGAGTTAGGGTTGAACCAGGATGTGGACATGAAGCTAGGGGTAGGGTTGAACCAGGATGTGGACATCAAGCTAGGGGTAGAGTTGAACCAGGATGTGGACATGAAGCTAGGGTTAGGGTTGAACTTGGATGTGGACATGAAGCTAGGGTTAGGGTTGAACCAGGATGTGGACATGAAGCTAGGGGTAGGGTTGAGCCAGGATGTGGACATCAAGCTAGGGGTAGAGTTGATCCAGGATGTGGACATGAAGCTAGGGTTAGGGTTGAACTGGGATGTGGACATGAAGCTAGGGTTAGGGTTGAAACAGGATGTGGACATGAAGCTAGGGTTAGGGTTGAACCAGGATGTGGACATGAAGCTAGGGTTAGGGTTGAACCAGGATGTGGACATGAAGCTAGGGGTAGGGTTGAACCGGGATGTGGACATGAAGCTAGGGTTAGGGTTGAATTCGGATGGGGACATGAAGCTAGGGGTAGGGTTGAACCAGGATGTGGACATGAAGCTAGGGTTAGGTTTGAACTGGGATGGGGACATGAAGCTAGGGGTAGGGTTGAACCAGGATGTGGACATGAAGCTTGGGGTAGGGTTGAACCAGGATGTGGACATGAAGCTAGGGGTAGGGTTGAACCAGGATGTGGACATGAAGCTAGGGGTAGGGTTGAACCGGGATGTGGACATGAAGCTAGGGTTAGGGTTGAACCATGATGTGGACATGAAGCTAGGGTTAGGGTTGAACCAGGATGTGGACATGAAGCTAGGGTTAGGGTTGAACCAGGATGTGGACATGAAGCTAGGGTTAGGGTTGAACCAGGATGTGGACATGAAGCTAGGGTTAGAGTTGAACTGGGATGTGGACATGAAGCTAGAGTTAGGGTTGAACTGGGATGTGGACATGAAGCTAGGGTTCGGGTTAGAGTTGAACCTGAACCAGGATGTAGACATGAAGCTAGGGTTAGCGTTGAACCATGATGTCGACATGAAGCTAGGGTTAGGGTTGACCTGTGATGTGGACATGAAGCTAGGGTTAAGGTTGAAACGGGATGTGGACATGAAGCTAGAGTTAGGGTTGAACTGGGATGTGGACATGAAGCTAGGGTTAGGGTTAAGGTTGAACCTGAACCAGGATGTAGACTTGAAGCTAGGGTTAGCGTTGAACCATGATGTGGACATGAAGCTAGAGTTAGGGTTGAAATTGGATGTGGACATGAAGCTATGGTTAGGGTTGAAACCGGATGTGGACATGAAGCTAGGGGTAGGGTTGAACCAGGAGGTGGACATGAAGCTAGGGGTAGGGTTGAACCAGGATGTGGACATCAAGCTAGGGGTAGAGTTGAACCAGGATGTGGACATGAAGCTAGGGTTAGGGTTGAACTGGGATGTGGACATGAAGCTAGGGTAAGGGTTGAAACAGGATGTGGACATGAAGCTAGGGTTAGGGTTGAACCAGGATGTGGACATGAAGCTAGGGTTAGGGTTGAACTGGGATGTGGACATGAAGCTAGGGGTAGGGTTGAACTAGGATGCGGACATGAAACTAGGGTTAGGGTTGAACCGGGATGTGGACATGAAGCTAGGGGTAGGGTTGAACCAGGATGTGGACATGAAGCTAGGGGTAGGGTTGAACCAGGATGTGGATATGAAGCTAGGTTTAGGGTTGTACCAGGATGTGGACATGAAGCTAGGGGTAGGGTTGAACCAGGATGTGGACATGAAGCAAGGGTAAAGGTTGAACCAGGATGTGGACATGAAGCTAGGGGTAGGCTTGAACCAGGATGTGGACATGAAGCTAGGGGTAGGGTTGAACCATGATGTGGACATGAAGCTAGGGTTAGGGTTGAACCAGGATGTGGACATGAAGCTAGGGTTAGCGTTGAACCGGGATGTGGACATGAAGCTAGGGTTAGGGTTGAACCAGGATGTGGACATGAAGCTAGGGTTAGGGTTGAACCAGGATGTGGACATCAAGCTAGGGTTAGGGTTGAACCAGGATGTGGACATGAAGCTAGGGTTAGGGTTGAACCAGAATGTGGACATGAAGCTAGGGTTAGAGTTGAACTGGGATGTGGACATGAAGCTAGAGTTAGGGTTGAACTGGGATGTGGACATGAAGCTAGGGTTAGGGTTAGAGTTGAACCTGAACCAGGATGTAGACATGAAGCTAGGGTTAGGGTTGAACTGGGATGTGGACATGAAGATAGGGTTAGGGTTAGAGTTGAACCTGAACCAGGATGTAGACATGAAGCTAGGGTTAGCGTTGAACCATGATGTGGACATGAAGCTAGAGTTAGGGTTGAACTAGGATGTGGACATGAAGCTATGGTTAGGGTTGAACCCGGATGTGGACATGAAGCTAGGGTTAGGGTTGAACCAGGATGTGGACATGAAGCTAGGGGTAGGGTTGAACCAGGATGTGGACATCAAGCTAGGGGTAGGGTTGAACTGGGATGTGGACATGAAGCTAGAGTTAGGGTTGAACTGGGATGTGGACATGAAGCTAGGGTTAGTGTTAAGGTTGAACCTGAACTAGGATGTAGACATGAAGCTAGGGTTAGCGTTGAACCATGATGTGGACATGAAGCTAGAGTTAGGGTTGAACTAGGATGTGGACATGAAGCTATGGTTAGGGTTGAACCCGGATGTGGACATGAAGCTAGGGTTAGGGTTGAACCAGGATGTGGACATGAAGCTAGGGGTAGGGTTGAACCAGGATGTGGACATCAAGCTAGGGGTAGAGTTGAACCAGGATGTGGACATGAAGCTAGGGTTAGGGTTGAACTGGGATGTGGACATGAAGCTAGGGTTAGAGTTGAAACAGGATGTGGACATGAAGCTAGGGTTAGGGTTGAACCAGGATGTGGACATGAAGCTAGGGTTAGGGTTGAACTGGGATGTGGACATGAAGCTAGGGGTAGGGTTGAACTAGGATGCGGACATGAAGCTAGGGTTAGGGTTGAACTGGGATGTGGACATGAAGCTAGGGGTAGGGTTGAACTAGGATGCGGACATGAAGCTAGGGTTAGGGTTGAACCGGGATGTGGACATGAAGCTAGGGGTAGGGTTGAACCAGGATGTGGACATGAAGCTAGGGGTAGGGTTGAACCAGGATGTGGATATGAAGCTAGGTTTAGGGTTGTACCAGGATGTGGACATGAAGCTAGGGGTAGGGTTGAACCAGGATGTGGACATGAAGCAAGGGTAAAGGTTGAACCAGGATGTGGACATGAAGCTAGGGGTAGGGTTGAACCAGGATGTGGACATGAAGCTAGGGGTAGGGTTGAACCATGATGTGGACATGAAGCTAGGGTTAGGGTTGAACCAGGATGTGGACATGAAGCTAGGGTTAGGGTTGAACCATGATGTGGACATGACGCTAGGGTTAGGGTTGAACCAGGATGTGGACATGAAGCTAGGGTTAGGGTTGAACCAGGATGTGGACATCAAGCTAGGGTTAGGGTTGAACCAGGATGTGGACATGAAGCTAGGGTTAGGGTTGAACCAGGATGTGGACATGAAGCTAGGGTTAGAGTTGAACTGGGATGTGGACATGAAGCTAGAGTTAGGGTTGAACTGGGATGTGGACATGAAGCTATGGTTAGGGTTGAACCAGGATGTGGACATGAAGATAGGGTTAGGGTTGAACCAGGATGTGGACATGAAGCTAGAGTTAGGGTTGAACTGGGATGTGGACATGAAGCTAGGGTTAGGGTTAGAGTTGAACCTGAACCAGGATGTAGACATGAAGCTAGGGTTAGGGTTGAACCAGGATGTGGACATGAAGATAGGGTTAGGGTTGAACCAGGATGTGGACATGAAGCTAGAGTTAGGGTTGAACTGGGATGTGGACATGAAGCTAGGGTTAGGGTTAGAGTTGAACCTGAACCAGGATGTAGACATGAAGCTAGGGTTAGCGTTGAACCATGATGTGGACATGAAGCTAGAGTTAGGGTTGAACTAGGATGTGGACATGAAGCTATGGTTAGGGTTGAACCCGGATGTGGACATGAAGCTAGGGTTAGGGTTGAACCAGGATGTGGACATGAAGCTGGGGGTAGGGTTGAACCAGGATGTGGACATCAAGCTAGGGGTAGAGTTGAACCAGGATGTGGAAATGAAGCTAGGGTTAGGGTTGAACTGGGATGTGGACATGAAGCTAGGGTTAGGGTTGAACCAGGATGTGGACATGAAGCTAGAGTTAGGGTTGAACCAGGATGTGGACATGAAGCTAGGGGTAGGGTTGAACCAGGATGTGGACATCAAGCTAGGGGTAGAGTTGAACCAGGATGTGGACATGAAGCTAGGGTTAGGGTTGAACTTGGATGTGGACATGAAGCTAGGGTTAGGGTTGAACCAGGATGTGGACATGAAGCTAGGGGTAGGGTTGAGCCAGGATGTGGACATCAAGCTAGGGGTAGAGTTGATCCAGGATGTGGACATGAAGCTAGGGTTAGGGTTGAACTGGGATGTGGACATGAAGCTAGGGTTAGGGTTGAAACAGGATGTGGACATGAAGCTAGGGTTAGGGTTGAACCAGGATGTGGACATGAAGCTAGGGTTAGGGTTGAACCAGGATGTGGACATGAAGCTAGGGGTAGGGTTGAACCGGGATGTGGACATGAAGCTAGGGTTAGGGTTGAATTCGGATGGGGACATGAAGCTAGGGGTAGGGTTGAACCAGGATGTGGACATGAAGCTAGGGTTAGGTTTGAACTGGGATGGGGACATGAAGCTAGGGGTAGGGTTGAACCAGGATGTGGACATGAAGCTTGGGGTAGGGTTGAACCAGGATGTGGACATGAAGCTAGGGGTAGGGTTGAACCAGGATGTGGACATGAAGCTAGGGGTAGGGTTGAACCGGGATGTGGACATGAAGCTAGGGTTAGGGTTGAACCATGATGTGGACATGAAGCTAGGGTTAGGGTTGAACCAGGATGTGGACATGAAGCTAGGGTTAGGGTTGAACCAGGATGTGGACATGAAGCTAGGGTTAGGGTTGAACCAGGATGTGGACATGAAGCTAGGGTTAGAGTTGAACTGGGATGTGGACATGAAGCTAGAGTTAGGGTTGAACTGGGATGTGGACATGAAGCTAGGGTTCGGGTTAGAGTTGAACCTGAACCAGGATGTAGACATGAAGCTAGGGTTAGCGTTGAACCATGATGTCGACATGAAGCTAGGGTTAGGGTTGACCTGTGATGTGGACATGAAGCTAGGGTTAAGGTTGAAACGGGATGTGGACATGAAGCTAGAGTTAGGGTTGAACTGGGATGTGGACATGAAGCTAGGGTTAGGGTTAAGGTTGAACCTGAACCAGGATGTAGACTTGAAGCTAGGGTTAGCGTTGAACCATGATGTGGACATGAAGCTAGAGTTAGGGTTGAAATTGGATGTGGACATGAAGCTATGGTTAGGGTTGAAACCGGATGTGGACATGAAGCTAGGGGTAGGGTTGAACCAGGAGGTGGACATGAAGCTAGGGGTAGGGTTGAACCAGGATGTGGACATCAAGCTAGGGGTAGAGTTGAACCAGGATGTGGACATGAAGCTAGGGTTAGGGTTGAACTGGGATGTGGACATGAAGCTAGGGTAAGGGTTGAAACAGGATGTGGACATGAAGCTAGGGTTAGGGTTGAACCAGGATGTGGACATGAAGCTAGGGTTAGGGTTGAACTGGGATGTGGACATGAAGCTAGGGGTAGGGTTGAACTAGGATGCGGACATGAAACTAGGGTTAGGGTTGAACCGGGATGTGGACATGAAGCTAGGGGTAGGGTTGAACCAGGATGTGGACATGAAGCTAGGGGTAGGGTTGAACCAGGATGTGGATATGAAGCTAGGTTTAGGGTTGTACCAGGATGTGGACATGAAGCTAGGGGTAGGGTTGAACCAGGATGTGGACATGAAGCAAGGGTAAAGGTTGAACCAGGATGTGGACATGAAGCTAGGGGTAGGCTTGAACCAGGATGTGGACATGAAGCTAGGGGTAGGGTTGAACCATGATGTGGACATGAAGCTAGGGTTAGGGTTGAACCAGGATGTGGACATGAAGCTAGGGTTAGCGTTGAACCGGGATGTGGACATGAAGCTAGGGTTAGGGTTGAACCAGGATGTGGACATGAAGCTAGGGTTAGGGTTGAACCAGGATGTGGACATCAAGCTAGGGTTAGGGTTGAACCAGGATGTGGACATGAAGCTAGGGTTAGGGTTGAACCAGAATGTGGACATGAAGCTAGGGTTAGAGTTGAACTGGGATGTGGACATGAAGCTAGAGTTAGGGTTGAACTGGGATGTGGACATGAAGCTAGGGTTAGGGTTAGAGTTGAACCTGAACCAGGATGTAGACATGAAGCTAGGGTTAGGGTTGAACTGGGATGTGGACATGAAGATAGGGTTAGGGTTAGAGTTGAACCTGAACCAGGATGTAGACATGAAGCTAGGGTTAGCGTTGAACCATGATGTGGACATGAAGCTAGAGTTAGGGTTGAACTAGGATGTGGACATGAAGCTATGGTTAGGGTTGAACCCGGATGTGGACATGAAGCTAGGGTTAGGGTTGAACCAGGATGTGGACATGAAGCTAGGGGTAGGGTTGAACCAGGATGTGGACATCAAGCTAGGGGTAGGGTTGAACTGGGATGTGGACATGAAGCTAGAGTTAGGGTTGAACTGGGATGTGGACATGAAGCTAGGGTTAGTGTTAAGGTTGAACCTGAACTAGGATGTAGACATGAAGCTAGGGTTAGCGTTGAACCATGATGTGGACATGAAGCTAGAGTTAGGGTTGAACTAGGATGTGGACATGAAGCTATGGTTAGGGTTGAACCCGGATGTGGACATGAAGCTAGGGTTAGGGTTGAACCAGGATGTGGACATGAAGCTAGGGGTAGGGTTGAACCAGGATGTGGACATCAAGCTAGGGGTAGAGTTGAACCAGGATGTGGACATGAAGCTAGGGTTAGGGTTGAACTGGGATGTGGACATGAAGCTAGGGTTAGAGTTGAAACAGGATGTGGACATGAAGCTAGGGTTAGGGTTGAACCAGGATGTGGACATGAAGCTAGGGTTAGGGTTGAACTGGGATGTGGACATGAAGCTAGGGGTAGGGTTGAACTAGGATGCGGACATGAAGCTAGGGTTAGGGTTGAACTGGGATGTGGACATGAAGCTAGGGGTAGGGTTGAACTAGGATGCGGACATGAAGCTAGGGTTAGGGTTGAACCGGGATGTGGACATGAAGCTAGGGGTAGGGTTGAACCAGGATGTGGACATGAAGCTAGGGGTAGGGTTGAACCAGGATGTGGATATGAAGCTAGGTTTAGGGTTGTACCAGGATGTGGACATGAAGCTAGGGGTAGGGTTGAACCAGGATGTGGACATGAAGCAAGGGTAAAGGTTGAACCAGGATGTGGACATGAAGCTAGGGGTAGGGTTGAACCAGGATGTGGACATGAAGCTAGGGGTAGGGTTGAACCATGATGTGGACATGAAGCTAGGGTTAGGGTTGAACCAGGATGTGGACATGAAGCTAGGGTTAGGGTTGAACCATGATGTGGACATGACGCTAGGGTTAGGGTTGAACCAGGATGTGGACATGAAGCTAGGGTTAGGGTTGAACCAGGATGTGGACATCAAGCTAGGGTTAGGGTTGAACCAGGATGTGGACATGAAGCTAGGGTTAGGGTTGAACCAGGATGTGGACATGAAGCTAGGGTTAGAGTTGAACTGGGATGTGGACATGAAGCTAGAGTTAGGGTTGAACTGGGATGTGGACATGAAGCTATGGTTAGGGTTGAACCAGGATGTGGACATGAAGATAGGGTTAGGGTTGAACCAGGATGTGGACATGAAGCTAGAGTTAGGGTTGAACTGGGATGTGGACATGAAGCTAGGGTTAGGGTTAGAGTTGAACCTGAACCAGGATGTAGACATGAAGCTAGGGTTAGGGTTGAACCAGGATGTGGACATGAAGATAGGGTTAGGGTTGAACCAGGATGTGGACATGAAGCTAGAGTTAGGGTTGAACTGGGATGTGGACATGAAGCTAGGGTTAGGGTTAGAGTTGAACCTGAACCAGGATGTAGACATGAAGCTAGGGTTAGCGTTGAACCATGATGTGGACATGAAGCTAGAGTTAGGGTTGAACTAGGATGTGGACATGAAGCTATGGTTAGGGTTGAACCCGGATGTGGACATGAAGCTAGGGTTAGGGTTGAACCAGGATGTGGACATGAAGCTGGGGGTAGGGTTGAACCAGGATGTGGACATCAAGCTAGGGGTAGAGTTGAACCAGGATGTGGAAATGAAGCTAGGGTTAGGGTTGAACTGGGATGTGGACATGAAGCTAGGGTTAGGGTTGAACCAGGATGTGGACATGAAGCTAGGGGTAGAGTTGAACCAGGATGTGGACATGAAGCTAGGGTTAGGGTTGAACTGGGATGTGGACATGAAGCTAGGGTTAGGGTTGAACCGGGATGTGGACATGAAGCTAGGGTTAGGGCTGAACTGGGATGTGGACATGAAGCTAGGGGTAGGGTTGAACTAGGATGCGGACATGAAGCTAGGGTTAGGGTTGAACCGGGATGTGGACATGAAGCTAGGGGTAGGGTTGAACCAGGATGTGGACATGAAGCTAGGGGTAGGGTTGAACCAGGATGTGGATATGAAGCTAGGTTTAGGGTTGTACCAGGATGTGGACATGAAGCTAGGGGTAGGGTTGAACCAGGATGTGGACATGAAGCAAGGGTAAAGGTTGAACCAGGATGTGGACATGAAGCTAGGGGTAGGGTTGAACCAGGATGTGGACATGAAGCTAGGGGTAGGGTTGAACCATGATGTGGACATGAAGCTAGGGTTAGGGTTGAACCAGGATGTGGACATGAAGCTAGGGTTAGGGTTGAACCGGGATGTGGACATGAAGCTAGGGTTAGGGTTGAACCAGGATGTGGACATGAAGCTAGGGATAGAGTTGAACCAGGATGTGGACATCAAGCTAGGGTTAGGGTTGAACCAGGATGTGGAAATGAAGCTAGGGTTAGGGTTGAACCAGGATGTGGACATGAAGCTAGGGTTAGAGTTGAACTGGGATGTGGACATGAAGCTAGAGTTAGGGTTGAACTGGGATGTGGACATGAAGCTAGGGTTAGGGTTAGAGTTGAACCTGAACCAGGATGTAGACATGAAGCTAGGGTTAGGGTTGAACCAGGATGTGGACATGATGCTAAGGTTAGGGTTGAACCAGGATGTGGACATGAAGCTAGAGTTAGGGTTGAACTGGGATGTGGACATGAAGCTAGGGTTAGGGTTAGAGTTGAACCTGAACCAGGATGTAGACATGAAGCTAGGGTTAGCATTGAACCATGATGTGGACATGAAGCTAGAGTTAGCGTTGAACTAGGATGTGGACATGAAGCTAGGGTTAGGGTTAGAGTTGAACCTGAACCAGGATGTAGACATGAAGCTAGGGTTAGGGTTGAACTGGGATGTGGACATGAAGCTAGGGTTAGGGTTAGAGTTGAACCTGAACCAGGATGTAGACATGAAGCTAGGGTTAGCGTTGAACCATGATGTGGACATGAAGCTAGAGTTAGGGTTGAACTAGGATGTGGACATGAAGCTATGGTTAGGGTTGAACCCGGATGTGGACATGAAGCTAGGGTTAGGGTTGAACCAGGATGTGGACATGAAGCTAGGGTTAGGGTTGAACCAGGATGTGGACATCAAGCTAGGGGTAGGGTTGAACTGGGATGTGGACATGAAGCTAGAGTTAGGGTTGAACTGGGATGGGGACATGAAGCTAGGGGTAGGGTTGAACCAGGATGAGGACATGAAGCTTGGGGTAGGGTTGAACTAGGATGTGGACATGAAGCTAGGGTTAGGGTTGAACCGGGATGTGGACATGAAGCTAGGGTTAGGGCTGAACTGGGATGTGGACATGAAGCTAGGGGTAGGGTTGAACTAGGATGCGGACATGAAGCTAGGGTTAGGGTTGAACCGGGATGTGGACATGAAGCTAGGGGTAGGGTTGAACCAGGATGTGGACATGAAGCTAGGGGTAGGGTTGAACCAGGATGTGGATATGAAGCTAGGTTTAGGGTTGTACCAGGATGTGGACATGAAGCTAGGGGTAGGGTTGAACCAGGATGTGGACATGAAGCAAGGGTAAAGGTTGAACCAGGATGTGGACATGAAGCTAGGGGTAGGGTTGAACCAGGATGTGGACATGAAGCTAGGGGTAGGGTTGAACCATGATGTGGACATGAAGCTAGGGTTAGGGTTGAACCAGGATGTGGACATGAAGCTAGGGTTAGGGTTGAACCGGGATGTGGACATGAAGCTAGGGTTAGGGTTGAACCAGGATGTGGACATCAAGCTAGGGTTAGAGTTGAACCAGGATGTGGACATCAAGCTAGGGTTAGGGTTGAACCAGGATGTGGAAATGAAGCTAGGGTTAGGGTTGAACCAGGATGTGGACATGAAGCTAGGGTTAGAGTTGAACTGGGATGTGGACATGAAGCTAGAGTTAGGGTTGAACTGGGATGTGGACATGAAGCTAGGGTTAGGGTTAGAGTTGAACCTGAACCAGGATGTAGACATGAAGCTAGGGTTAGGGTTGAACCAGGATGTGGACATGATGCTAAGGTTAGGGTTGAACCAGGATGTGGACATGAAGCTAGAGTTAGGGTTGAACTGGGATGTGGACATGAAGCTAGGGTTAGGGTTAGAGTTGAACCTGAACCAGGATGTAGACATGAAGCTAGGGTTAGCGTTGAACCATGATGTGGACATGAAGCTAGAGTTAGCGTTGAACTAGGATGTGGACATGAAGCTAGGGTTAGGGTTAGAGTTGAACCTGAACCAGGATGTAGACATGAAGCTAGGGTTAGGGTTGAACTGGGATGTGGACATGAAGCTAGGGTTAGGGTTAGAGTTGAACCTGAACCAGGATGTAGACATGAAGCTAGGGTTAGCGTTGAACCATGATGTGGACATGAAGCTAGAGTTAGGGTTGAACTAGGATGTGGACATGAAGCTATGGTTAGGGTTGAACCCGGATGTGGACATGAAGCTAGGGTTAGGGTTGAACCAGGATGTGGACATGAAGCTAGGGTTAGGGTTGAACCAGGATGTGGACATCAAGCTAGGGGTAGGGTTGAACTGGGATGTGGACATGAAGCTAGAGTTAGGGTTGAACTGGGATGGGGACATGAAGCTAGGGGTAGGGTTGAACCAGGATGAGGACATGAAGCTTGGGGTAGGGTTGAACCAGGATGGGGACATGAAGCTAGGGGTAGGGTTGAACCAGGATGAGGACATGAAGCTTGGGGTAGGGTTGAACCAGGATGTGGACATGAAGCTAGGGGTAGGGTTGAACCAGGATGTGGACATGAAGCTAGGGGTAGGGTTGAACCGGGATGTGGACATGAAGCTAGGGTTAGGGTTGAACCATGATGTGGACATGAAGCTAGGGTTAGGGTTGAACCAGGATGTGGACATGAAGCTAGGGTTAGGGTTGAACCAGGATGTGGACATGAAGCTAGTGTTAGGGTTGAACCAGGATGTGGACATGAAGCTAGGGTTAGAGTTGAACTGGGATGTGGACATGAAGCTAGAGTTAGGGTTGAACTGGGATGTGGACATGAAGCTAGGGTTAGGGTTAAGGTTGAACCTGAACCAGGATGTAGACATGAAGCTAGGGTTAGCGTTGAACCATGATGTGGACATGAAGCTAGAGTTAGGGTTGAACTAGGATGTGGACATGAAGCTATGGTTAGGTTTGAACCCGGATGTGGACATGAAGCTAGGGTTAGGGTTGAACCAGGATGTGGACATGAAGCTAGGGGTAGGGTTGAACCAGGATGTGGACATGAAGCTAGAGTTAGCGTTGAACTAGGATGTGGACATGAAGCTATGGTTAGGGTTGACCCCGGATGTGGACATGAAGCTAGGGTTAGGGTTGAACCAGGATGTGGACATGAAGCTAGGGGTAGGGTTGAACCAGGATGTGGACATCAAGCTAGGGGTAGAGTTGAACCAGGATGTGGACATGAAGCTAGGGTTAGGGTTGAACTGGGATGTGGACATGAAGCTAGGGTTAGGGTTGAACCAGGATGTGGACATGAAGCTAGGGGTAGGGTTGAGCCAGGATGTGGACATCAAGCTAGGGGTAGAGTTGAACCAGGATGTGGACATGAAGCTAGGGGTAGGGTTGAACCAGGATGTGGACATCAAGCTAGGGGTAGGGTTGAACTGGGATGTGGACATGAAGCTAGAGTTAGGGTTGAACTGGGATGTGGACATGAAGCTAGGGTTAGTGTTAAGGTTGAACCTGAACTAGGATGTAGACATGAAGCTAGGGTTAGCGTTGAACCATGATGTGGACATGAAGCTAGAGTTAGGGTTGAACTAGGATGTGGACATGAAGCTATGGTTAGGGTTGAACCCGGATGTGGACATGAAGCTAGGGTTAGGGTTGAACCAGGATGTGGACATGAAGCTAGGGGTAGGGTTGAACCAGGATGTGGACATCAAGCTAGGGGTAGAGTTGAACCAGGATGTGGACATGAAGCTAGGGTTAGGGTTGAACTGGGATGTGGACATGAAGCTAGGGTTAGAGTTGAACCAGGATGGGGACATGAAGCTAGGGGTAGGGTTGAACCAGGATGTGGACATGAAGCTAGGGGTAGGGTTGAACCGGGATGTGGACATGAAGCTAGGGTTAGGGTTGAACCATGATGTGGACATGAAGCTAGGGTTAGGGTTGAACCAGGATGTGGACATGAAGCTAGGGTTAGGGTTGAACCAGGATGTGGACATGAAGCTAGTGTTAGGGTTGAACCAGGATGTGGACATGAAGCTAGGGTTAGAGTTGAACTGGGATGTGGACATGAAGCTAGAGTTAGGGTTGATCTGGGATGTGGACATGAAGCTAGGGTTAGGGTTAAGGTTGAACCTGAACCAGGATGTAGACATGAAGCTAGGGTTAGCGTTGAACCATGATGTGGACATGAAGCTAGAGTTAGGGTTGAACTAGGATGTGGACATGAAGCTATGGTTAGGGTTGAACCCGGATGTGGACATGAAGCTAGGGTTAGGGTTGAACCAGGATGTGGACATGAAGCTAGGGGTAGGGTTGAACCAGGATGTGGACATGAAGCTAGAGTTAGCGTTGAACTAGGATGTGGACATGAAGCTATGGTTAGGGTTGAACCCGGATGTGGACATGAAGCTAGGGTTAGGGTTGAACCAGGATGTGGACATGAAGCTAGGGGTAGGGTTGAACCAGGATGTGGACATCAAGCTAGGGGTAGAGTTGAACCAGGATGTGGACATGAAGCTAGGGTTAGGGTTGAACTGGGATGTGGACATGAAGCTAGGGTTAGGGTTGAACCAGGATGTGGACATGAAGCTAGGGGTAGGGTTGAGCCAGGATGTGGACATCAAGCTAGGGGTAGAGTTGAACCAGGATGTGGACATGAAGCTAGGGGTAGGGTTGAACCAGGATGTGGACATCAAGCTAGGGGTAGGGTTGAACTGGGATGTGGACATGAAGCTAGAGTTAGGGTTGAACTGGGATGTGGACATGAAGCTAGGGTTAGTGTTAAGGTTGTACCTGAACTAGGATGTAGACATGAAGCTAGGGTTAGCGTTGAACCATGATGTGGACATGAAGCTAGAGTTAGGGTTGAACTAGGATGTGGACATGAAGCTATGGTTAGGGTTGAACCCGGATGTGGACATGAAGCTAGGGTTAGGGTTGAACCAGGATGTGGACATGAAGCTAGGGGTAGGGTTGAACCAGGATGTGGACATCAAGCTAGGGGTAGAGTTGAACCAGGATGTGGACATGAAGCTAGGGTTAGGGTTGAACTGGGATGTGGACATGAAGCTAGGGTTAGAGTTGAAACAGGATGTGGACATGAAGCTAGGGTTAGGGTTGAACCAGGATGTGGACATGAAGCTAGGGTTAGGGTTGAACTGGGATGTGGACATGAAGCTAGGGGTAGGGTTGAACTAGGATGCGGACATGAAGCTAGGGTTAGGGTTGAACTGGGATGTGGACATGAAGCTAGGGGTAGGGTTGAACTAGGATGCGGACATGAATTTAGGGTTAGGGTTGAACCGGGATGTGGACATGAAGCTAGGGGTAGGGTTGAACCAGGATGTGGATATGAAGCTAGGTTTAGGGTTGTACCAGGATGTGGACATGAAGCTAGGGGTAGGGTTGAACCAGGATGTGGACATGAAGCAAGGGTAAAGGTTGAACCAGGATGTGGACATGAAGCTAGGGGTAGGCTTGAACCAGGATGTGGACATGAAGCTAGGGGTAGGGTTGAACCATGATGTGGACATGAAGCTAGGGTTAGGGTTGAACCAGGATGTGGACATGAAGCTAGGGTTAGGGTTGAACCATGATGTGGACATGACGCTAGGGTTAGGGTTGAACCAGGATGTGGACATGAAGCTAGGGTTAGGGTTGAACCAGGATGTGGACATCAAGCTAGGGTTAGGGTTGAACCAGGATGTGGACATGAAGCTAGGGTTAGGGTTGAACCAGGATGTGGACATGAAGCTAGGGTTAGAGTTGAACTGGGATGTGGACATGAAGCTAGAGTTAGGGTTGAACTGGGATGTGGACATGAAGCTATGGTTAGGGTTGAACCAGGATGTGGACATGAAGATAGGGTTAGGGTTGAACCAGGATGTGGACATGAAGCTAGAGTTAGGGTTGAACTGGGATGTGGACATGAAGCTAGGGTTAGGGTTAGAGTTGAACCTGAACCAGGATGTAGACATGAAGCTAGGTTTAGGGTTGAACCAGGATGTGGACATGAAGATAGGGTTAGGGTTGAACCAGGATGTGGACATGAAGCTAGAGTTAGGGTTGAACTGGGATGTGGACATGAAGCTAGGGTTAGGGTTAGAGTTGAACCTGAACCAGGATGTAGACATGAAGCTAGGGTTAGCGTTGAACCATGATGTGGACATGAAGCTAGAGTTAGGGTTGAACTAGGATGTGGACATGAAGCTATGGTTAGGGTTGAACCCGGATGTGGACATGAAGCTAGGGTTAGGGTTGAACCAGGATGTGGACATGAAGCTGGGGGTAGGGTTGAACCAGGATGTGGACATCAAGCTAGGGGTAGAGTTGAACCAGGATGTGGAAATGAAGCTAGGGTTAGGGTTGAACTGGGATGTGGACATGAAGCTAGGGTTAGGGTTGAACCAGGATGTGGACATGAAGCTAGGGGTAGAGTTGAACCAGGATGTGGACATGAAGCTAGGGTTAGGGTTGAACTGGGATGTGGACATGAAGCTAGGGTTAGGGTTGAACCGGGATGTGGACATGAAGCTAGGGTTAGGGCTGAACTGGGATGTGGACATGAAGCTAGGGGTAGGGTTGAACTAGGATGTGGACATGAAGCTAGGGTTAGGGTTGAACCGGGATGTGGACATGAAGCTAGGGGTAGGGTTGAACCAGGATGTGGACATGAAGCTAGGGGTAGGGTTGAACCAGGATGTGGATATGAAGCTAGGTTTAGGGTTGTACCAGGATGTGGACATGAAGCTAGGGGTAGGGTTGAACCAGGATGTGGACATGAAGCAAGGGTAAAGGTTGAACCAGGATGTGGACATGAAGCTAGGGGTAGGGTTGAACCAGGATGTGGACATGAAGCTAGGGGTAGGGTTGAACCATGATGTGGACATGAAGCTAGGGGTAGGGTTGAACCAGGATGTGGACATGAAGCTAGGGTTAGGGTTGAACCGGGATGTGGACATGAAGCTAGGGTTAGGGTTGAACCAGGATGTGGACATGAAGCTAGGGTTAGAGTTGAACCAGGATGTGGACATCAAGCTAGGGTTAGGGTTGAACCAGGATGTGGAAATGAAGCTAGGGTTAGGGTTGAACCAGGATGTGGACATGAAGCTAGGGTTAGAGTTGAACTGGGATGTGGACATGAAGCTAGAGTTAGGGTTGAACTGGGATGTGGACATGAAGCTAGGGTTAGGGTTAGAGTTGAACCTGAACCAGGATGTAGACATGAAGCTAGGGTTAGGGTTGAACCAGGATGTGGACATGATGCTAAGGTTAGGGTTGAACCAGGATGTGGACATGAAGCTAGAGTTAGGGTTGAACTGGGATGTGGACATGAAGCTAGGGTTAGGGTTAGAGTTGAACCTGAACCAGGATGTAGACATGAAGCTAGGGTTAGCGTTGAACCATGATGTGGACATGAAGCTAGAGTTAGCGTTGAACTAGGATGTGGACATGAAGCTAGGGTTAGGGTTAGAGTTGAACCTGAACCAGGATGTAGACATGAAGCTAGGGTTAGGGTTGAACTGGGATGTGGACATGAAGCTAGGGTTAGGGTTAGAGTTGAACCTGAACCAGGATGTAGACATGAAGCTAGGGTTAGCGTTGAACCATGATGTGGACATGAAGCTAGAGTTAGGGTTGAACTAGGATGTGGACATGAAGCTATGGTTAGGGTTGAACCCGGATGTGGACATGAAGCTAGGGTTAGGGTTGAACCAGGATGTGGACATGAAGCTAGGGTTAGGGTTGAACCAGGATGTGGACATCAAGCTAGGGGTAGGGTTGAACTGGGATTTGGACATGAAGCTAGAGTTAGGGTTGAACTGGGATGGGGACATGAAGCTAGGGGTAGGGTTGAACCAGGATGAGGACATGAAGCTTGGGGTAGGGTTGAACCAGGATGGGGACATGAAGCTAGGGGTAGGGTTGAACCAGGATGAGGACATGAAGCTTGGGGTAGGGTTGAACCAGGATGTGGACATGAAGCTAGGGGTAGGGTTGAACCAGGATGTGGACATGAAGCTAGGGGTAGGGTTGAACCGGGATGTGGACATGAAGCTAGGGTTAGGGTTGAACCATGATGTGGACATGAAGCTAGGGTTAGGGTTGAACCAGGATGTGGACATGAAGCTAGGGTTAGGGTTGAACCAGGATGTGGACATGAAGCTAGTGTTAGGGTTGAACCAGGATGTGGACATGAAGCTAGGGTTAGAGTTGAACTGGGATGTGGACATGAAGCTAGAGTTAGGGTTGAACTGGGATGTGGACATGAAGCTAGGGTTAGGGTTAAGGTTGAACCTGAACCAGGATGTAGACATGAAGCTAGGGTTAGCGTTGAACCATGATGTGGACATGAAGCTAGAGTTAGGGTTGAACTAGGATGTGGACATGAAGCTATGGTTAGGGTTGAACCCGGATGTGGACATGAAGCTAGGGTTAGGGTTGAACCAGGATGTGGACATGAAGCTAGGGGTAGGGTTGAACCAGGATGTGGACATGAAGCTAGAGTTAGCGTTGAACTAGGATGTGGACATGAAGCTATGGTTAGGGTTGAACCCGGATGTGGACATGAAGCTAGGGTTAGGGTTGAACCAGGATGTGGACATGAAGCTACGGGTAGGGTTGAACCAGGATGTGGACATCAAGCTAGGGGTAGAGTTGAACCAGGATGTGGACATGAAGCTAGGGTTAGGGTTGAACTGGAATGTGGACATGAAGCTAGGGTTAGGGTTGAACCAGGATGTGGACATGAAGCTAGGGGTAGGGTTGAGCCAGGATGTGGACATCAAGCTAGGGGTAGAGTTGAACCAGGATGTGGACATGAAGCTAGGGTTAGGGTTGAACTGAGATGTGGACATGAAACTAGGGTTAGGGTTGAAACAGGATGTGGACATGAAGCTAGGGTTAGGGTTGAACCAGGATGTGGACATGAAGCTAGGGTTAGGGTTGAACTCGGATGGGGACATGAAGCTAGGGGTAGGGTTGAACCAGGATGTGGACATGAAGCAAGGGTTAGGGTTGAACTGGGATGGGGACATGAAGCTAAGGGTAGGGTTGAACCAGGATGAGGACATGAAGCTTGGGGTAGGGTTGAACCAGGATGTGGACATGAAGCTAGGGGTAGGGTTGAACCAGGATGTGGACATGAAGCTAGGGGTAGGGTTGAACCGGGATGTGGACATGAAGCTAGGGTTAGGGTTGAACCATGATGTGGACATGAAGCTAGGGTTAGGGTTGAACAAGGATGTGGACATGAAGCTAGGGTTAGGGTTGAACCAGGATGTGGACATGAAGCTAGGGTTAGGGTTGAACCAGGATGTGGACATGAAGCTAGGGTTAGAGTTGAACTGGGATGTGGACATGAAGCTAGAGTTAGGGTTGAACTGGGATGTGGACATGAAGCTAGGGTTAGGGTTAGAGTTGAACCTGAACCAGGATGTAGACATGAAGCTAGGGTTAGGGTTGAACCAGGATGTGGACATGAAGCTAGGGGTAGGGTTGAACCAGGATGTGGACATGAAGCTAGGGGTAGGGTTGAACCGGGATGTGGACATGAAGCTAGGGTTAGGGTTGAACCAGGATATGGACTTGAAGCTAGGGTTAGAGTTGAACCAGGATATGGACATGAAGCTAGGGTTAGGGTTGTACCGCGATGTGGACATGAAGCTAGGGTTAGTGTTAAGGTTGAACCTGAACTAGGATGTAGACATGAAGCTAGGGTTAGCGTTGAACCATGATGTGGACATGAAGCTAGAGTTAGGGTTGAACTAGGATGTGGACATGAAGCTATGGTTAGGGTTGAACCCGGATGTGGACATGAAGCTAGGGTTAGGGTTGAACCAGGATGTGGACATGAAGCTAGGGGTAGGGTTGAACCAGGATGTGGACATCAAGCTAGGGGTAGAGTTGAACCAGGATGTCGACATGAAGCTAGGGTTAGGGTTGAACTGGGATGTGGACATGAAGCTAGGGTTAGAGTTGAAACAGGATGTGGACATGAAGCTAGGGTTAGGGTTGAACCAGGATGTGGACATGAAGCTAGGGTTAGGGTTGAACTGGGATGTGGACATGAAGCTAGGGGTAGGGTTGAACTAGGATGCGGACATGAAGCTAGGGTTAGGGTTGAACTGGGATGTGGACATGAAGCTAGGGGTAGGGTTGAACTAGGATGCGGACATGAAGCTAGGGTTAGGGTTGAACCGGGATGTGGACATGAAGCTAGGGGTAGGGTTGAACCAGGATGTGGACATGAAGCTAGGGGTAGGGTTGAACCAGGATGTGGATATGAAGCTAGGTTTAGGGTTGTACCAGGATGTGGACATGAAGCTAGGGGTAGGGTTGAACCAGGATGTGGACATGAAGCAAGGGTAAAGGTTGAACCAGGATGTGGACATGAAGCTAGGGGTAGGGTTGAACCAGGATGTGGACATGAAGCTAGGGGTAGGGTTGAACCATGATGTGGACATGAAGCTAGGGTTAGGGCTGAACTGGGATGTGGACATGAAGCTAGGGTTAGGGTTGAACCATGATGTGGACATGACGCTAGGGTTAGGGTTGAACCAGGATGTGGACATGAAGCTAGGGTTAGGGTTGAACCAGGATGTGGACATCAAGCTAGGGTTAGGGTTGAACCAGGATGTGGACATGAAGCTAGGGTTAGGGTTGAACCAGGATGTGGACATGAAGCTAGGGTTAGAGTTGAACTGGGATGTGGACATGAAGCTAGAGTTAGGGTTGAACTGGGATGTGGACATGAAGCTATGGTTAGGGTTGAACCAGGATGTGGACATGAAGATAGGGTTAGGGTTGAACCAGGATGTGGACATGAAGCTAGAGTTAGGGTTGAACTGGGATGTGGACATGAAGCTAGGGTTAGGGTTAGAGTTGAACCTGAACCAGGATGTAGACATGAAGCTAGGGTTAGCGTTGAACCATGATGTGGACATGAAGCTAGAGTTAGGGTTGAACTAGGATGTGGACATGAAGCTATGGTTAGGGTTGAACCCGGATGTGGACATGAAGCTAGGGTTAGGGTTGAACCAGGATGTGGACATGAAGCTGGGGGTAGGGTTGAACCAGGATGTGGACATCAAGCTAGGGGTAGAGTTGAACCAGGATGTGGAAATGAAGCTAGGGTTAGGGTTGAACTGGGATGTGGACATGAAGCTAGGGTTAGGGTTGAACCAGGATGTGGACATGAAGCTAGGGGTAGAGTTGAACCAGGATGTGGACATGAAGCTAGGGTTAGGGTTGAACTGGGATGTGGACATGAAGCTAGGGTTAGGGTTGAACCGGGATGTGGACATGAAGCTAGGGTTAGGGCTGAACTGGGATGTGGACATGAAGCTAGGGGTAGGGTTGAACTAGGATGCGGACATGAAGCTAGGGTTAGGGTTGAACCGGGATGTGGACATGAAGCTAGGGGTAGGGTTGAACCAGGATGTGGACATGAAGCTAGGGGTAGGGTTGAACCAGGATGTGGATATGAAGCTAGGTTTAGGGTTGTACCAGGATGTGGACATGAAGCTAGGGGTAGGGTTGAACCAGGATGTGGACATGAAGCAAGGGTAAAGGTTGAACCAGGATGTGGACATGAAGCTAGGGGTAGGGTTGAACCAGGATGTGGACATGAAGCTAGGGGTAGGGTTGAACCATGATGTGGACATGAAGCTAGGGTTAGGGTTGAACCAGGATGTGGACATGAAGCTAGGGTTAGGGTTGAACCAGGATGTGGACATGAAGCTAGGGTTAGAGTTGAACCAGGATGTGGACATCAAGCTAGGGTTAGGGTTGAACCAGGATGTGGAAATGAAGCTAGGGTTAGGGTTGAACCAGGATGTGGACATGAAGCTAGGGTTAGAGTTGAACTGGGATGTGGACATGAAGCTAGAGTTAGGGTTGAACTGGGAGGTGCACATGAAGCTAGGGTTAGGGATAGAGTTGTACGTGAACCAGGATGTAGACATGAAGCTAGGGTTAGGGTTGAACCAGGATGTGGACATGATGCTAAGGTTAGGGTTGAACCAGGATGTGGACATGAAGCTAGAGTTAGGGTTGAACTGGGATGTGGACATGAAGCTAGGGTTAGGGTTAGAGTTGAACCTGAACCAGGATGTAGACATGAAGCTAGGGTTAGCGTTGAACCATGATGTGGACATGAAGCTAGAGTTAGCGTTGAACTAGGATGTGGACATGAAGCTAGGGTTAGGGTTAGAGTTGAACCTGAACCAGGATGTAGACATGAAGCTAGGGTTAGGGTTGAACTGGGATGTGGACATGAAGCTAGGGTTAGGGTTAGAGTTGAACCTAAACCAGGATGTAGACATGAAGCTAGGGTTAGCGTTGAACCATGATGTGGACATGAAGCTAGAGTTAGGGTTGAACTAGGATGTGGACATGAAGCTATGGTTAGGGTTGAACCCGGATGTGGACATGAAGCTAGGGTTAGGGTTGAACCAGGATGTGGACATGAAGCTAGGGTTAGGGTTGAACCAGGATGTGGACATCAAGCTAGGGGTAGGGTTGAACTGGGATGTGGACATGAAGCTAGAGTTAGGGTTGAACTGGGATGGGGACATGAAGCTAGGGGTAGGGTTGAACCAGGATGAGGACATGAAGCTTGGGGTAGGGTTGAACCAGGATGGGGACATGAAGCTAGGGGTGGGGTTGAACCAGGATGAGGACATGAAGCTTGGGGTAGGGTTGAACCAGGATGTGGACATGAAGCTAGGGGTAGGGTTGAACCAGGATGTGGACATGAAGCTAGGGGTAGGGTTGAACCGGGATGTGGACATGAAGCTAGGGTTAGGGTTGAACCATGATGTGGACATGAAGCTAGGGTTAGGGTTGAACCAGGATGTGGACATGAAGCTAGGGTTAGGGTTGAACCAGGATGTGGACATGAAGCTAGTGTTAGGGTTGAACCAGGATGTGGACATGAAGCTAGGGTTAGAGTTGAACTGGGATGTGGACATGAAGCTAGAGTTAGGGTTGAACTGGGATGTGGACATGAAGCTAGGGTTAGGGTTAAGGTTGAACCTGAACCCGGATGTAGACATGAAGCTAGGGTTAGCGTTGAACCATGATGTGGACATGAAGCTAGAGTTAGGGTTGAACTAGGATGTGGACATGAAGCTATGGTTAGGGTTGAACCCGGATGTGGACATGAAGCTAGGGTTAGGGTTGAACCAGGATGTGGACATGAAGCTAGGGGTAGGGTTGAACCAGGATGTGGACATGAAGCTAGAGTTAGCGTTGAACTAGGATGTGGACATGAAGCTATGGTTAGGGTTGAACCCGGATGTGGACATGAAGCTAGGGTTAGGGTTGAACCAGGATGTGGACATGAAGCTAGGGGTAGGGTTGAACCAGGATGTGGACATCAAGCTAGGGGTAGAGTTGAACCAGGATGTGGACATGAAGCTAGGGTTAGGGTTGAACTGGGATGTGGACATGAAGCTAGGGTTAGGGTTGAACCAGGATGTGGACATGAAGCTAGGGGTAGGGTTGAGCCAGGATGTGGACATCAAGCTAGGGGTAGAGTTGAACCAGGATGTGGACATGAAGCTAGGGGTAGGGTTGAACCAGGATGTGGACATCAAGCTAGGGGTAGGGTTGAACTGGGATGTGGACATGAAGCTAGAGTTAGGGTTGAACTGGGATGTGGACATGAAGCTAGGGTTAGTGTTAAGGTTGAACCTGAACTAGGATGTAGACATGAAGCTAGGGTTAGCGTTGAACCATGATGTGGACATGAAGCTAGAGTTAGGGTTGAACTAGGATGTGGACATGAAGCTATGGTTAGGGTTGAACCCGGATGTGGACATGAAGCTAGGGTTAGGGTTGAACCAGGATGTGGACATGAAGCTAGGGGTAGGGTTGAACCAGGATGTGGACATCAAGCTAGGGGTAGAGTTGAACCAGGATGTGGACATGAAGCTAGGGTTAGGGTTGAACTGGGATGTGGACATGAAGCTAGGGTTAGAGTTGAACCAGGATGGGGACATGAAGCTAGGGGTAGGGTTGAACCAGGATGTGGACATGAAGCTAGGGGTAGGGTTGAACCGGGATGTGGACATGAAGCTAGGGTTAGGGTTGAACCATGATGTGGACATGAAGCTAGGGTTAGGGTTGAACCAGGATGTGGACATGAAGCTAGGGTTAGGGTTGAACCAGGATGTGGACATGAAGCTAGTGTTAGGGTTGAACCAGGATGTGGACATGAAGCTAGGGTTAGAGTTGAACTGGGATGTGGACATGAAGCTAGAGTTAGGGTTGATCTGGGATGTGGACATGAAGCTAGGGTTAGGGTTAAGGTTGAACCTGAACCAGGATGTAGACATGAAGCTAGGGTTAGCGTTGAACCATGATGTGGACATGAAGCTAGAGTTAGGGTTGAACTAGGATGTGGACATGAAGCTATGGTTAGGGTTGAACCCGGATGTGGACATGAAGCTAGGGTTAGGGTTGAACCAGGATGTGGACATGAAGCTAGGGGTAGGGTTGAACCAGGATGTGGACATGAAGCTAGAGTTAGCGTTGAACTAGGATGTGGACATGAAGCTATGGTTAGGGTTGAACCCGGATGTGGACATGAAGCTAGGGTTAGGGTTGAACCAGGATGTGGACATGAAGCTAGGGGTAGGGTTGAACCAGGATGTGGACATCAAGCTAGGGGTAGAGTTGAACCAGGATGTGGACATGAAGCTAGGGTTAGGGTTGAACTGGGATGTGGACATGAAGCTAGGGTTAGGGTTGAACCAGGATGTGGACATGAAGCTAGGGGTAGGGTTGAGCCAGGATGTGGACATCAAGCTAGGGGTAGAGTTGAACCAGGATGTGGACATGAAGCTAGGGGTAGGGTTGAACCAGGATGTGGACATCAAGCTAGGGGTAGGGTTGAACTGGGATGTGGACATGAAGCTAGAGTTAGGGTTGAACTGGGATGTGGACATGAAGCTAGGGTTAGTGTTAAGGTTGAACCTGAACTAGGATGTAGACATGAAGCTAGGGTTAGCGTTGAACCATGATGTGGACATGAAGCTAGAGTTAGGGTTGAACTAGGATGTGGACATGAAGCTATGGTTAGGGTTGAACCCGGATGTGGACATGAAGCTAGGGTTAGGGTTGAACCAGGATGTGGACATGAAGCTAGGGGTAGGGTTGAACCAGGATGTGGACATCAAGCTAGGGGTAGAGTTGAACCAGGATGTGGACATGAAGCTAGGGTTAGGGTTGAACTGGGATGTGGACATGAAGCTAGGGTTAGAGTTGAAACAGGATGTGGACATGAAGCTAGGGTTAGGGTTGAACCAGGATGTGGACATGAAGCTAGGGTTAGGGTTGAACTGGGATGTGGACATGAAGCTAGGGGTAGGGTTGAACTAGGATGCGGACATGAAGCTAGGGTTAGGGTTGAACTGGGATGTGGACATAAAGCTAGGGGTAGGGTTGAACTAGGATGCGGACATGAATTTAGGGTTAGGGTTGAACCGGGATGTGGACATGAAGCTAGGGGTAGGGTTGAACCAGGATGTGGACATGAAGCTAGGGGTAGGGTTGAACCAGGATGTGGATATGAAGCTAGGTTTAGGGTTGTACCAGGATGTGGACATGAAGCTAGGGGTAGGGTTGAACCAGGATGTGGACATGAAGCAAGGGTAAAGGTTGAACCAGGATGTGGACATGAAGCTAGGGGTAGGCTTGAACCAGGATGTGGACATGAAGCTAGGGGTAGGGTTGAACCATGATGTGGACATGAAGCTAGGGTTAGGGTTGAACCAGGATGTGGACATGAAGCTAGGGTTAGGGTTGAACCATGATGTGGACATGACGCTAGGGTTAGGGTTGAACCAGGATGTGGACATGAAGCTAGGGTTAGGGTTGAACCAGGATGTGGACATCAAGCTAGGGTTAGGGTTGAACCAGGATGTGGACATGAAGCTAGGGTTAGGGTTGAACCAGGATGTGGACATGAAGCTAGGGTTAGAGTTGAACTGGGATGTGGACATGAAGCTAGAGATAGGGTTGAACTGGGATGTGGACATGAAGCTATGGTTAGGGTTGAACCAGGATGTGGACATGAAGATAGGGTTAGGGTTGAACCAGGATGTGGACATGAAGCTAGAGTTAGGGTTGAACTGGGATGTGGACATGAAGCTAGGGTTAGGGTTAGAGTTGAACCTGAACCAGGATGTAGACATGAAGCTAGGTTTAGGGTTGAACCAGGATGTGGACATGAAGATAGGGTTAGGGTTGAACCAGGATGTGGACATGAAGCTAGAGTTAGGGTTGAACTGGGATGTGGACATGAAGCTAGGGTTAGGGTTAGAGTTGAACCTGAACCAGGATGTAGACATGAAGCTAGGGTTAGCGTTGAACCATGATGTGGACATGAAGCTAGAGTTAGGGTTGAACTAGGATGTGGACATGAAGCTATGGTTAGGGTTGAACCCGGATGTGGACATGAAGCTAGGGTTAGGGTTGAACCAGGATGTGGACATGAAGCTGGGGGTAGGGTTGAACCAGGATGTGGACATCAAGCTAGGGGTAGAGTTGAACCAGGATGTGGAAATGAAGCTAGGGTTAGGGTTGAACTGGGATGTGGACATGAAGCTAGGGTTAGGGTTGAACCAGGATGTGGACATGAAGCTAGGGGTAGAGTTGAACCAGGATGTGGACATGAAGCTAGGGTTAGGGTTGAACTGGGATGTGGACATGAAGCTAGGGTTAGGGTTGAACCGGGATGTGGACATGAAGCTAGGGTTAGGGCTGAACTGGGATGTGGACATGAAGCTAGGGGTAGGGTTGAACTAGGATGCGGACATGAAGCTAGGGTTAGGGTTGAACCGGGATGTGGACATGAAGCTAGGGGTAGGGTTGAACCAGGATGTGGACATGAAGCTAGGGGTAGGGTTGAACCAGGATGTGGATATGAAGCTAGGTTTAGGGTTGTACCAGGATGTGGACATGAAGCTAGGGGTAGGGTTGAACCAGGATGTGGACATGAAGCAAGGGTAAAGGTTGAACCAGGATGTGGACATGAAGCTAGGGGTAGGGTTGAACCAGGATGTGAACATGAAGCTAGGGGTAGGGTTGAACCATGATGTGGACATGAAGCTAGGGGTAGGGTTGAACCAGGATGTGGACATGAAGCTAGGGTTAGGGTTGAACCGGGATGTGGACATGAAGCTAGGGTTAGGGTTGAACCAGGATGTGGACATGAAGCTAGGGTTAGAGTTGAACCAGGATGTGGACATCAAGCTAGGGTTAGGGTTGAACCAGGATGTGGAAATGAAGCTAGGGTTAGGGTTGAACCAGGATGTGGACATGAAGCTAGGGTTAGAGTTGAACTGGGATGTGGACATGAAGCTAGAGTTAGGGTTGAACTGGGATGTGGACATGAAGCTAGGGTTAGGGTTAGAGTTGAACCTGAACCAGGATGTAGACATGAAGCTAGGGTTAGGGTTGAACCAGGATGTGGACATGATGCTAAGGTTAGGGTTGAACCAGGATGTGGACATGAAGCTAGAGTTAGGGTTGAACTGGGATGTGGACATGAAGCTAGGGTTAGGGTTAGAGTTGAACCTGAACCAGGATGTAGACATGAAGCTAGGGTTAGCGTTGAACCATGATGTGGACATGAAGCTAGAGTTAGCGTTGAACTAGGATGTGGACATGAAGCTAGGGTTAGGGTTAGAGTTGAACCTGAACCAGGATGTAGACATGAAGCTAGGGTTAGGGTTGAACTGGGATGTGGACATGAAGCTAGGGTTAGGGTTAGAGTTGAACCTGAACCAGGATGTAGACATGAAGCTAGGGTTAGCGTTGAACCATGATGTGGACATGAAGCTAGAGTTAGGGTTGAACTAGGATGTGGACATGAAGCTATGGTTAGGGTTGAACCCGGATGTGGACATGAAGCTAGGGTTAGGGTTGAACCAGGATGTGGACATGAAGCTAGGGTTAGGGTTGAACCAGGATGTGGACATCAAGCTAGGGGTAGGGTTGAACTGGGATTTGGACATGAAGCTAGAGTTAGGGTTGAACTGGGATGGGGACATGAAGCTAGGGGTAGGGTTGAACCAGGATGAGGACATGAAGCTTGGGGTAGGGTTGAACCAGGATGGGGACATGAAGCTAGGGGTAGGGTTGAACCAGGATGAGGACATGAAGCTTGGGGTAGGGTTGAACCAGGATGTGGACATGAAGCTAGGGGTAGGGTTGAACCAGGATGTGGACATGAAGCTAGGGGTAGGGTTGAACCGGGATGTGGACATGAAGCTAGGGTTAGGGTTGAACCATGATGTGGACATGAAGCTAGGGTTAGGGTTGAACCAGGATGTGGACATGAAGCTAGGGTTAGGGTTGAACCAGGATGTGGACATGAAGCTAGTGTTAGGGTTGAACCAGGATGTGGACATGAAGCTAGGGTTAGAGTTGAACTGGGATGTGGACATGAAGCTAGAGTTAGGGTTGAACTGGGATGTGGACATGAAGCTAGGGTTAGGGTTAAGGTTGAACCTGAACCAGGATGTAGACATGAAGCTAGGGTTAGCGTTGAACCATGATGTGGACATGAAGCTAGAGTTAGGGTTGAACTAGGATGTGGACATGAAGCTATGGTTAGGGTTGAACCCGGATGTGGACATGAAGCTAGGGTTAGGGTTGAACCAGGATGTGGACATGAAGCTAGGGGTAGGGTTGAACCAGGATGTGGACATGAAGCTAGAGTTAGCGTTGAACTAGGATGTGGACATGAAGCTATGGTTAGGGTTGAACCCGGATGTGGACATGAAGCTAGGGTTAGGGTTGAACCAGGATGTGGACATGAAGCTAGGGGTAGGGTTGAACCAGGATGTGGACATCAAGCTAGGGGTAGAGTTGAACCAGGATGTGGACATGAAGCTAGGGTTAGGGTTGAACTGGAATGTGGACATGAAGCTAGGGTTAGGGTTGAACCAGGATGTGGACATGAAGCTAGGGGTAGGGTTGAGCCAGGATGTGGACATCAAGCTAGGGGTAGAGTTGAACCAGGATGTGGACATGAAGCTAGGGTTAGGGTTGAACTGAGATGTGGACATGAAACTAGGGTTAGGGTTGAAACAGGATGTGGACATGAAGCTAGGGTTAGGGTTGAACCAGGATGTGGACATGAAGCTAGGGTTAGGGTTGAACTCGGATGGGGACATGAAGCTAGGGGTAGGGTTGAACCAGGATGTGGACATGAAGCAAGGGTTAGGGTTGAACTGGGATGGGGACATGAAGCTAAGGGTAGGGTTGAACCAGGATGAGGACATGAAGCTTGGGGTAGGGTTGAACCAGGATGTGGACATGAAGCTAGGGGTAGGGTTGAACCAGGATGTGGACATGAAGCTAGGGGTAGGGTTGAACCGGGATGTGGACATGAAGCTAGGGTTAGGGTTGAACCATGATGTGGACATGAAGCTAGGGTTAGGGTTGAACCAGGATGTGGACATGAAGCTAGGGTTAGGGTTGAACCAGGATGTGGACATGAAGCTAGGGTTAGGGTTGAACCAGGATGTGGACATGAAGCTAGGGTTAGAGTTGAACTGGGATGTGGACATGAAGCTAGAGTTAGGGTTGAACTGGGATGTGGACATGAAGCTAGGGTTAGGGTTAGAGTTGAACCTGAACCAGGATGTAGACATGAAGCTAGGGTTAGGGTTGAACCAGGATGTGGACATGAAGCTAGGGGTAGGGTTGAACCAGGATGTGGACATGAAGCTAGGGGTAGGGTTGAACCGGGATGTGGACATGAAGCTAGGGTTAGGGTTGAACCATGATGTGGACATGAAGCTAGGGTTAGGGTTGAACCAGGATGTGGACATGAAGCTAGGGTTAGGGTTGAACCGGGATGTGGACATGAAGCTAGGGTTAGGGTTGAACCAGGATATGGACTTGAAGCTAGGGTTAGAGTTGAACCAGGATATGGACATGAAGCTAGGGTTAGGGTTGTACCGCGATGTGGACATGAAGCTAGGGGTAGGGTTGAACCAGGATGTGGACATGAAGCTAGGTTTAGAGTTGAACTGGGATTTGGACATGAAGCTAGGGGTAGGGTTGAACCAGGATGTGGACATGAAGCTAGGGTTAGGGTTGAACCAGGATGTGGAAATGAAGCTAGGGTTAGGGTTGAACTGGGATGTGGACATGAAGCTAGGGGTAGGGTTGAACTAGGATGTGGACATGAAGCTAGGGTTAGGGTTGTACCGCGATGTGGACATGAAGCTAGGGTTAGAGTTGAACCGGGATGTGGACATGAAGCTAGGGTTAGGGTTAGAGTTGAACCTGAACCAGGATGTAGACATGAAGCTAGGGTTAGGGTTGAACCAGGATGTGGACATGAAGCTAAGGTTAGGGTTGAACCAGGATGTGGACATGAAGCTAGAGTTAGGGATGAACTGGGATGTGGACATGAAGCTAGGGTTAGGGTTAGAGTTGAACCTGAACCAGGATGTAGACATGAAGCTAGGGTTAGCGTTGAACCATGATGTGGACATGAAGCTAGAGTTAGGGTTGAACTAGGATGTGGACATGAAGCTATGGTTAGGGTTGAACCCGGATGTGGACATGAAGCTAGAGTTAGGGTTGAACCAGGATGTGGACATGAAGCTAGGGGTAGGGTTGAACCAGGATGTGGACATCAAGCTAGGGGTAGAGTTGAACCAGGATGTGGACATGAAGCTAGGGTTAGGGTTGAACTTGGATGTGGACATGAAGCTAGGGTTAGGGTTGAACCAGGATGTGGACATGAAGCTAGGGGTAGGGTTGAGCCAGGATGTGGACATCAAGCTAGGGGTAGAGTTGATCCAGGATGTGGACATGAAGCTAGGGTTAGGGTTGAACTGGGATGTGGACATGAAGCTAGGGTTAGGGTTGAAACAGGATGTGGACATGAAGCTAGGGTTAGGGTTGAACCAGGATGTGGACATGAAGCTAGGGTTAGGGTTGAACCAGGATGTGGACATGAAGCTAGGGGTAGGGTTGAACCGGGATGTGGACATGAAGCTAGGGTTAGGGTTGAATTCGGATGGGGACATGAAGCTAGGGGTAGGGTTGAACCAGGATGTGGACATGAAGCTAGGGTTAGGTTTGAACTGGGATGGGGACATGAAGCTAGGGGTAGGGTTGAACCAGGATGTGGACATGAAGCTTGGGGTAGGGTTGAACCAGGATGTGGACATGAAGCTAGGGGTAGGGTTGAACCAGGATGTGGACATGAAGCTAGGGGTAGGGTTGAACCGGGATGTGGACATGAAGCTAGGGTTAGGGTTGAACCATGATGTGGACATGAAGCTAGGGTTAGGGTTGAACCAGGATGTGGACATGAAGCTAGGGTTAGGGTTGAACCAGGATGTGGACATGAAGCTAGGGTTAGGATTGAACCAGGATGTGGACATGAAGCTAGGGTTAGAGTTGAACTGGGATGTGGACATGAAGCTAGAGTTAGGGTTGAACTGGGATGTGGACATGAAGCTAGGGTTCGGGTTAGAGTTGAACCTGAACCAGGATGTAGACATGAAGCTAGGGTTAGCGTTGAACCATGATGTCGACATGAAGCTAGGGTTAGGGTTGACCTGTGATGTGGACATGAAGCTAGGGTTAAGGTTGAAACGGGATGTGGACATGAAGCTAGAGTTAGGGTTGAACTGGGATGTGGACATGAAGCTAGGGTTAGGGTTAAGGTTGAACCTGAACCAGGATGTAGACTTGAAGCTAGGGTTAGCGTTGAACCATGATGTGGACATGAAGCTAGAGTTAGGGTTGAAATTGGATGTGGACATGAAGCTATGGTTAGGGTTGAAACCGGATGTGGACATGAAGCTAGGGGTAGGGTTGAACCAGGAGGTGGACATGAAGCTAGGGGTAGGGTTGAACCAGGATGTGGACATCAAGCTAGGGGTAGAGTTGAACCAGGATGTGGACATGAAGCTAGGGTTAGGGTTGAACTGGGATGTGGACATGAAGCTAGGGTAAGGGTTGAAACAGGATGTGGACATGAAGCTAGGGTTAGGGTTGAACCAGGATGTGGACATGAAGCTAGGGTTAGGGTTGAACTGGGATGTGGACATGAAGCTAGGGGTAGGGTTGAACTAGGATGCGGACATGAAACTAGGGTTAGGGTTGAACCGGGATGTGGACATGAAGCTAGGGGTAGGGTTGAACCAGGATGTGGACATGAAGCTAGGGGTAGGGTTGAACCAGGATGTGGATATGAAGCTAGGTTTAGGGTTGTACCAGGATGTGGACATGAAGCTAGGGGTAGGGTTGAACCAGGATGTGGACATGAAGCAAGGGTAAAGGTTGAACCAGGATGTGGACATGAAGCTAGGGGTAGGCTTGAACCAGGATGTGGACATGAAGCTAGGGGTAGGGTTGAACCATGATGTGGACATGAAGCTAGGGTTAGGGTTGAACCAGGATGTGGACATGAAGCTAGGGTTAGCGTTGAACCGGGATGTGGACATGAAGCTAGGGTTAGGGTTGAACCAGGATGTGGACATGAAGCTAGGGTTAGGGTTGAACCAGGATGTGGACATCAAGCTAGGGTTAGGGTTGAACCAGGATGTGGACATGAAGCTAGGGTTAGGGTTGAACCAGAATGTGGACATGAAGCTAGGGTTAGAGTTGAACTGGGATGTGGACATGAAGCTAGAGTTAGGGTTGAACTGGGATGTGGACATGAAGCTAGGGTTAGGGTTAGAGTTGAACCTGAACCAGGATTTAGACATGAAGCTAGGGTTAGGGTTGAACTGGGATGTGGACATGAAGATAGGGTTAGGGTTAGAGTTGAACCTGAACCAGGATGTAGACATGAAGCTAGGGTTAGCGTTGAACCATGATGTGGACATGAAGCTAGAGTTAGGGTTGAACTAGGATGTGGACATGAAGCTATGGTTAGGGTTGAACCCGGATGTGGACATGAAGCTAGGGTTAGGGTTGAACCAGGATGTGGACATGAAGCTAGGGGTAGGGTTGAACCAGGATGTGGACATCAAGCTAGGGGTAGGGTTGAACTGGGATGTGGACATGAAGCTAGAGTTAGGGTTGAACTGGGATGTGGACATGAAGCTAGGGTTAGTGTTAAGGTTGAACCTGAACTAGGATGTAGACATGAAGCTAGGGTTAGCGTTGAACCATGATGTGGACATGAAGCTAGAGTTAGGGTTGAACTAGGATGTGGACATGAAGCTATGGTTAGGGTTGAACCCGGATGTGGACATGAAGCTAGGGTTAGGGTTGAACCAGGATGTGGACATGAAGCTAGGGGTAGGGTTGAACCAGGATGTGGACATCAAGCTAGGGGTAGAGTTGAACCAGGATGTGGACATGAAGCTAGGGTTAGGGTTGAACTGGGATGTGGACATGAAGCTAGGGTTAGAGTTGAAACAGGATGTGGACATGAAGCTAGGGTTAGGGTTGAACCAGGATGTGGACATGAAGCTAGGGTTAGGGTTGAACTGGGATGTGGACATGAAGCTAGGGGTAGGGTTGAACTAGGATGCGGACATGAAGCTAGGGTTAGGGTTGAACTGGGATGTGGACATGAAGCTAGGGGTAGGGTTGAACTAGGATGCGGACATGAAGCTAGGGTTAGGGTTGAACCGGGATGTGGACATGAAGCTAGGGGTAGGGTTGAACCAGGATGTGGACATGAAGCTAGGGGTAGGGTTGAACCAGGATGTGGATATGAAGCTAGGTTTAGGGTTGTACCAGGATGTGGACATGAAGCTAGGGGTAGGGTTGAACCAGGATGTGGACATGAAGCAAGGGTAAAGGTTGAACCAGGATGTGGACATGAAGCTAGGGGTAGGCTTGAACCAGGATGTGGACATGAAGCTAGGGGTAGGGTTGAACCATGATGTGGACATGAAGCTAGGGTTAGGGTTGAACCAGGATGTGGACATGAAGCTAGGGTTAGGGTTGAACCATGATGTGGACATGACGCTAGGGTTAGGGTTGAACCAGGATGTGGACATGAAGCTAGGGTTAGGGTTGAACCAGGATGTGGACATGAAGCTAGGGTTAGGGTTGAACCAGGATGTGGACATCAAGCTAGGGTTAGGGTTGAACCCGGATGTGGACATGAAGCTAGGGTTAGGGTTGAACCAGGATGTGGACATGAAGCTGGGGGTAGGGTTGAACCAGGATGTGGACATCAAGCTAGGGGTAGAGTTGAACCAGGATGTGGAAATGAAGCTAGGGTTAGGGTTGAACTGGGATGTGGACATGAAGCTAGGGTTAGGGTTGAACCAGGATGTGGACATGAAGCTAGGGTTAGAGTTGAACTGGGATGTGGACATGAAGCTAGAGTTAGGGTTGAACTGGGATGTGGACATGAAGCTATGGTTAGGGTTGAACCAGGATGTGGACATGAAGATAGGGTTAGGGTTGAACCAGGATGTGGACATGAAGCTAGAGTTAGGGTTGAACTGGGATGTGGACATGAAGCTAGGGTTAGGGTTAGAGTTGAACCTGAACCAGGATGTAGACATGAAGCTAGGGTTAGGGTTGAACCAGGATGTGGACATGAAGATAGGGTTAGGGTTGAACCAGGATGTGGACATGAAGCTAGAGTTAGGGTTGAACTGGGATGTGGACATGAAGCTAGGGTTAGGGTTAGAGTTGAACCTGAACCAGGATGTAGACATGAAGCTAGGGTTAGCGTTGAACCATGATGTGGACATGAAGCTAGAGTTAGGGTTGAACTAGGATGTGGACATGAAGCTATGGTTAGGGTTGAACCCGGATGTGGACATGAAGCTAGGGTTAGGGTTGAACCAGGATGTGGACATGAAGCTGGGGGTAGGGTTGAACCAGGATGTGGACATCAAGCTAGGGGTAGAGTTGAACCAGGATGTGGAAATGAAGCTAGGGTTAGGGTTGAACTGGGATGTGGACATGAAGCTAGGGTTAGGGTTGAACCAGGATGTGGACATGAAGCTAGGGGTAGAGTTGAACCAGGATGTGGACATGAAGCTAGGGTTAGAGTTGAACTGGGATGTGGACATGAAGCTAGGGTTAGGGTTGAACCGGGATGTGGACATGAAGCTAGGGTTAGGGCTGAACTGGGATGTGGACATGAAGCTAGGGGTAGGGTTGAACTAGGATGCGGACATGAAGCTAGGGTTAGGGTTGAACCGGGATGTGGACATGAAGCTAGGGGTAGGGTTGAACCAGGATGTGGACATGAAGCTAGGGGTAGGGTTGAACCAGGATGTGGATATGAAGCTAGGTTTAGGGTTGTACCAGGATGTGGACATGAAGCTAGGGGTAGGGTTGAACCAGGATGTGGACATGAAGCAAGGGTAAAGGTTGAACCAGGATGTGGACATGAAGCTAGGGGTAGGGTTGAACCAGGATGTGGACATGAAGCTAGGGGTAGGGTTGAACCATGATGTGGACATGAAGCTAGGGTTAGGGTTGAACCAGGATGTGGACATGAAGCTAGGGTTAGGGTTGAACCGGGATGTGGACATGAAGCTAGGGTTAGGGTTGAACCAGGATGTGGACATGAAGCTAGGGTTAGAGTTGAACCAGGATGTGGACATCAAGCTAGGGTTAGGGTTGAACCAGGATGTGGAAATGAAGCTAGGGTTAGGGTTGAACCAGGATGTGGACATGAAGCTAGGGTTAGAGTTGAACTGGGATGTGGACATGAAGCTAGAGTTAGGGTTGAACTGGGATGTGGACATGAAGCTAGGGTTAGGGTTAGAGTTGAACCTGAACCAGGATGTAGACATGAAGCTAGGGTTAGGGTTGAACCAGGATGTGGACATGATGCTAAGGTTAGGGTTGAACCAGGATGTGGACATGAAGCTAGAGTTAGGGTTGAACTGGGATGTGGACATGAAGCTAGGGTTAGGGTTAGAGTTGAACCTGAACCAGGATGTAGACATGAAGCTAGGGTTAGCGTTGAACCATGATGTGGACATGAAGCTAGAGTTAGCGTTGAACTAGGATGTGGACATGAAGCTAGGGTTAGGGTTAGAGTTGAACCTGAACCAGGATGTAGACATGAAGCTAGGGTTAGGGTTGAACTGGGATGTGGACATGAAGCTAGGGTTAGGGTTAGAGTTGAACCTGAACCAGGATGTAGACATGAAGCTAGGGTTAGCGTTGAACCATGATGTGGACATGAAGCTAGAGTTAGGGTTGAACTAGGATGTGGACATGAAGCTATGGTTAGGGTTGAACCCGGATGTGGACATGAAGCTAGGGTTAGGGTTAGAGTTGAACCTGAACCAGGATGTAGACATGAAGCTAGGGTTAGGGTTGAACCAGGATGTGGACATGAAGATAGGGTTAGGGTTGAACCAGGATGTGGACATGAAGCTAGAGTTAGGGTTGAACTGGGATGTGGACATGAAGCTAGGGTTAGGGTTAGAGTTGAACCTGAACCAGGATGTAGACATGAAGCTAGGGTTAGCGTTGAACCATGATGTGGACATGAAGCTAGAGTTAGGGTTGAACTAGGATGTGGACATGAAGCTATGGTTAGGGTTGAACCCGGATGTGGACATGAAGCTAGGGTTAGGGATGAACCAGGATGTGGACATGAAGCTGGGGGTAGGGTTGAACCAGGATGTGGACATCAAGCTAGGGGTAGAGTTGAACCAGGATGTGGAAATGAAGCTAGGGTTAGGGTTGAACTGGGATGTGGACATGAAGCTAGGGTTAGGGTTGAACCAGGATGTGGACATGAAGCTAGGGGTAGAGTTGAACCAGGATGTGGACATGAAGCTAGGGTTAGAGTTGAACTGGGATGTGGACATGAAGCTAGGGTTAGGGTTGAACCGGGATGTGGACATGAAGCTAGGGTTAGGGCTGAACTGGGATGTGGACATGAAGCTAGGGGTAGGGTTGAACTAGGATGCGGACATGAAGCTAGGGTTAGGGTTGAACCGGGATGTGGACATGAAGCTTGGGGTAGGGTTGAACCAGGATGTGGACATGAAGCTAGGGGTAGGGTTGAACCAGGATGTGGATATGAAGCTAGGTTTAGGGTTGTACCAGGATGTGGACATGAAGCTAGGGGTAGGGTTGAACCAGGATGTGGACATGAAGCAAGGGTAAAGGTTGAACCAGGATGTGGACATGAAGCTAGGGGTAGGGTTGAACCAGGATGTGGACATGAAGCTAGGGGTAGGGTTGAACCATGATGTGGACATGAAGCTAGGGTTAGGGTTGAATCAGGATGTGGACATGAAGCTAGGGTTAGGGTTGAACCGGGATGTGGACATGAAGCTAGGGTTAGGGTTGAACCAGGATGTGGACATGAAGCTAGGGTTAGTGTTGAACCAGGATGTGGACATCAAGCTAGGGTTAGGGTTGAACCAGGATGTGGAAATGAAGCTAGGGTTAGGGTTGAACCAGGATGTGGACATGAAGCTAGGGTTAGAGTTGAACTGGGATGTGGACATGAAGCTAGAGTTAGGGTTGAACTGGGATGTGGACATGAAGCTAGGGTTAGGGTTAGAGTTGAACCTGAACCAGGATGTAGACATGAAGCTAGGGTTAGGGTTGAACCAGGATGTGGACATGATGCTAAGGTTAGGGTTGAACCAGGATGTGGACATGAAGCTAGAGTTAGGGTTGAACTGGGATGTGGACATGAAGCTAGGGTTAGGGTTAGAGTTGAACCTGAACCAGGATGTAGACATGAAGCTAGGGTTAGCGTTGAACCATGATGTGGACATGAAGCTAGAGTTAGCGTTGAACTAGGATGTGGACATGAAGCTAGGGTTAGGGTTAGAGTTGAACCTGAACCAGGATGTAGACATGAAGCTAGGGTTAGGGTTGAACTGGGATGTGGACATGAAGCTAGGGTTAGGGTTAGAGTTGAACCTGAACCAGGATGTAGACATGAAGCTAGGGTTAGCGTTGAACCATGATGTGGACATGAAGCTAGAGTTAGGGTTGAACTAGGATGTGGACATGAAGCTATGGTTAGGGTTGAACCCGGATGTGGACATGAAGCTAGGGTTAGGGTTGAACCAGGATGTGGACATGAAGCTAGGGTTAGGGTTGAACCAGGATGTGGACATCAAGCTAGGGGTAGGGTTGAACTGGGATGTGGACATGAAGCTAGAGTTAGGGTTGAACTGAGATGGGGACATGAAGCTAGGGGTAGGGTTGAACCAGGATGAGGACATGAAGCTTGGGGTAGGGTTGAACCAGGATGGGGACATGAAGCTAGGGGTAGGGTTGAACCAGGATGAGGACATGAAGCTTGGGGTAGGGTTGAACCAGGATGTGGACATGAAGCTAGGGGTAGGGTTGAACCAGGATGTGGACATGAAGCTAGGGGTAGGGTTGAACCGGGATGTGGACATGAAGCTAGGGTTAGGGTTGAACCATGATGTGGACATGAAGCTAGGGTTAGGGTTGAACCAGGATGTGGACATGAAGCTAGGGTTAGGGTTGAACCAGGATGTGGACATGAAGCTAGTGTTAGGGTTGAACCAGGATGTGGACATGAAGCTAGGGTTAGGGTTAAGGTTGAACCTGAACCAGGATGTAGACATGAAGCTAGGGTTAGCGTTGAACCATGATGTGGACATGAAGCTAGAGTTAGGGTTGAACTAGGATGTGGACATGAAGCTATGGTTAGGGTTGAACCCGGATGTGGACATGAAGCTAGGGTTAGGGTTGAACCAGGATGTGGACATGAAGCTAGGGGTAGGGTTGAACCAGGATGTGGACATGAAGCTAGAGTTAGCGTTGAACTAGGATGTGGACATGAAGCTATGGTTAGGGTTGAACCCGGATGTGGACATGAAGCTAGGGTTAGGGTTGAACCAGGATGTGGACATGAAGCTAGGGGTAGGGTTGAACCAGGATGTGGACATCAAGCTAGGGGTAGAGTTGAACCAGGATGTGGACATGAAGCTAGGGTTAGGGTTGAACTGGGATGTGGACATGAAGCTAGGGTTAGGGTTGAACCAGGATGTGGACATGAAGCTAGGGGTAGGGTTGAGCCAGGATGTGGACATCAAGCTAGGGGTAGAGTTGAACCAGGATGTGGACATGAAGCTAGGGTTAGGGTTGAACCAGGATGTGGACATGAATCTAGGGTTAGGGTTGAACCAGGATGTGGACATGAAGCTAGTGTTAGGGTTGAACCAGGATGTGGACATGAAGCTAGGGTTAGAGTTGAACTGGGATGTGGACATGAAGCTAGAGTTAGGGTTGAACTGGGATGTGGACATGAAGCTAGGGTTAGGGTTAAGGTTGAACCTGAACCAGGATGTAGACATGAAGCTAGGGTTAGCGTTGAACCATGATGTGGACATGAAGCTAGAGTTAGGGTTGAACTAGGATGTGGACATGAAGCTATGGTTAGGGTTGAACCCGGATGTGGACATGAAGCTAGGGTTAGGGTTGAACCAGGATGTGGACATGAAGCTAGGGGTAGGGTTGAACCAGGATGTGGACATCAAGCTAGGGGTAGAGTTGAACCAGGATGTGGACATGAAGCTAGGGTTAGGGTTGAACTGGGATGTGGACATGAAGCTAGGGTTAGGATTGAAACAGGATGTGGACATGAAGCTAGGGTTAGGGTTGAACCAGGATGTGGACATCAAGCTAGGGTTAGGGTTGAACCAGGATGTGGACATGAAGCTAGGGTTAGGGTTGAACCAGGATGTGGACATGAAGCTAGGGTTAGAGTTGAACTGGGATGTGGACATGAAGCTAGAGTTAGGGTTGAACTGGGATGTGGACATGAAGCTATGGTTAGGGTTGAACCAGGATGTGGACATGAAGATAGGGTTAGGGTTGAACCAGGATGTGGACATGAAGCTAGAGTTAGGGTTGAACTGGGATGTGGACATGAAGCTAGGGTTAGGGTTAGAGTTGAACCTGAACCAGGATGTAGACATGAAGCTAGGGTTAGGGTTGAACCAGGATGTGGACATTAAGATAGGGTTAGGGTTGAACCAGGATGTGGACATGAAGCTAGAGTTAGGGTTGAACTGGGATGTGGACATGAAGCTAGGTTTAGGGTTAGAGTTGAACCTGAACCAGGATGTAGACATGAAGCTAGGGTTAGCGTTGAACCATGATGTGGACATGAAGCTAGAGTTAGGGTTGAACTAGGATGTGGACATGAAGCTATGGTTAGGGTTGAACCCGGATGTGGACATGAAGCTAGGGTTAGGGTTGAACCAGGATGTGGACATGAAGCTGGGGGTAGGGTTGAACCAGGATGTGGACATCAAGCTAGGGGTAGAGTTGAACCAGGATGTGGAAATGAAGCTAGGGTTAGGGTTGAACTGGGATGTGGACATGAAGCTAGGGTTAGGGTTGAACCAGGATGTGGACATGAAGCTAGGGGTAGAGTTGAACCAGGATGTGGACATGAAGCTAGGGTTAGGGTTGAACTGGGATGTGGACATGAAGCTAGGGTTAGGGTTGAAACAGGATGTGGACATGAAGCTAGGGTTAGGGTTGAACCAGGATGTGGACATGAAGCTAGGGTTAGGGTTGAACCGGGATGTGGACATGAAGCTAGGGTTAGGGCTGAACTGGGATGTGGACATGAAGCTAGGGGTAGGGTTGAACTAGGATGCGGACATGAAGCTAGGGTTAGGGTTGAACCGGGATGTGGACATGAAGCTAGGGGTAGGGTTGAACCAGGATGCGGACATGAAGCTAGGGGTAGGGTTGAACCAGGATGTGGATATGAAGCTAGGTTTAGGGTTGTACCAGGATGTGGACATGAAGCTAGGGGTAGGGTTGAACCAGGATGTGGACATGAAGCAAGGGTAAAGGTTGAACCAGGATGTGGACATGAAGCTAGGGGTAGGCTTGAACCAGGATGTGGACATGAAGCAAGGGTAAAGGTTGAACCAGGATGTGGACATGAATTTAGGGGTAGGCTTGAACCAGGATGTGGACATGAAGCTAGGGGTAGGGTTGAACCAGGATGTGGATATGAAGCTAGGTTTAGGGTTGTACCAGGATGTGGACATGAAGCTAGGGGTAGGGTTGAACCAGGATGTGGACATGAAGCAAGGGTAAAGGTTGAACCAGGATGTGGACATGAAGCTAGGGGTAGGCTTGAACCAGGATGTGGACATGAAGCTAGAGTTAGGGTTGAACTGGGATGTGGACATGAAGCTAGGGTTAGGGTTAGAGTTGAACCTGAACCAGGATGTAGACATGAAGCTAGGGTTAGCGTTGAACCATGATGTGGACATGAAGCTAGAGTTAGGGTTGAACTAGGATGTGGACATGAAGCTATGGTTAGGGTTGAACCCGGATGTGGACATGAAGCTAGGGTTAGGGTTGAACCAGGATGTGGACATGAAGCTGGGGGTAGGGTTGAACCAGGATGTGGACATCAAGCTAGGGGTAGAGTTGAACCAGGATGTGGAAATGAAGCTAGGGTTAGGGTTGAACTGGGATGTGGACATGAAGCTAGGGTTAGGGTTGAACCAGGATGTGGACATGAAGCTAGGGGTAGAGTTGAACCAGGATGTGGACATGAAGCTAGGGTTAGGGTTGAACTGGGATGTGGACATGAAGCTAGGGTTAGGGTTGAAACAGGATGTGGACATGAAGCTAGGGTTAGGGTTGAACCAGGATGTGGACATGAAGCTAGGGTTAGGGTTGAACCGGGATTCGGACATGAAGCTAGGGTTAGGGCTGAACTGGGATGTGGACATGAAGCTAGGGGTAGGGTTGAACTAGGATGCGGACATGAAGCTAGGGTTAGGGTTGAACCGGGATGTGGACATGAAGCTAGGGGTAGGGTTGAACCAGGATGTGGACATGAAGCTAGGGGTAGGGTTGAACCAGGATGTGGATATGAAGCTAGGTTTAGGGTTGTACCAGGATGTGGACATGAAGCTAGGGGTAGGGTTGAACCAGGATGTGGACATGAAGCAAGGGTAAAGGTTGAACCAGGATGTGGACATGAAGCTAGGGGTAGGCTTGAACCAGGATGTGGACATGAAGCTAGGGGTAGGGTTGAACCATGATGTGGACATGAAGCTAGGGTTAGGGTTGAACCAGGATGTGGACATGAAGCTAGGGTTAGGGTTGAACCGGGATGTGGACATGAAGCTAGGGTTAGGGTTGAACCAGGATGTGGACATGAAGCTAGGGTTAGAGTTGAACCAGGATGTGGACATCAAGCTAGGGTTAGGGTTGAACCAGGATGTGGAAATGAAGCTAGGGTTAGGGTTGAACCAGGATGTGGACATGAAGCTAGGGTTAGAGTTGAACTGGGATGTGGACATGAAGCTAGAGTTAGGGTTGAACTGGGATGTGGACATGAAGCTAGGGTTAGGGTTAGAGTTGAACCTGAACCAGGATGTAGACATGAAGCTAGGGTTAGGGTTGAACCAGGATGTGGACATGATGCTAAGGTTAGGGTTGAACCAGGATGTGGACATGAAGCTAGAGTTAGGGTTGAACTGGGATGTAGACATGAAGCTAGGGTTAGGGTTAGAGTTGAACCTGAACCAGGATGTAGACATGAAGCTAGGGTTAGCGTTGAACCATGATGTGGACATGAAGCTAGAGTTAGCGTTGAACTAGGATGTGGACATGAAGCTAGGGTTAGGGTTAGAGTTGAACCTGAACCAGGATGTAGACATGAAGCTAGGGTTAGGGTTGAACTGGGATGTGGACATGAAGCTAGGGTTAGGGTTAGAGTTGAACCTGAACCAGGATGTAGACATGAAGCTAGGGTTAGCGTTGAACCATGACGTGGACATGAAGCTAGAGTTAGGGTTGAACTAGGATGTGGACATGAAGCTATGGTTAGGGTTGAACCCGGATGTGGACATGAAGCTAGGGTTAGGGTTGAACCAGGATGTGGACATGAAGCTAGGGTTAGGGTTGAACCAGGATGTGGACATCAAGCTAGGGGTAGGGTTGAACTGGGATGTGGACATGAAGCTAGAGTTAGGGTTGAACTGGGATGGGGACATGCAGCTAGGGGTAGGGTTGAACCAGGATGAGGACATGAAGCTTGGGGTAGGGTTGAACCAGGATGGGGACATGAAGCTAGGGGTAGGGTTGAACCGGGATGTGGACATGAAGCTAGGGTTAGGGTTGAACCATGATGTGGACATGAAGCTAGGGTTAGGGTTGAACCAGGATGTGGACATGAAGCTAGGGTTAGGGTTGAACCAGGATGTGGACATGAAGCTAGTGTTAGGGTTGAACCAGGATGTGGACATGAAGCTAGGGTTAGAGTTGAACTGGGATGTGGACATGAAGCTAGAGTTAGGGTTGAACTGGGATGTGGACATGAAGCTAGGGTTAGGGTTAAGGTTGAACCTGAACCAGGATGTAGACATGACGCTAGGGTTAGCGTTGAACCATGATGTGGACATGAAGCTAGAGTTAGGGTTGAACTAGGATGTGGACATGAAGCTATGGTTAGGGTTGAACCCGGATGTGGACATGAAGCTAGGGTTAGGGTTGAACCAGGATGTGGACATGAAGCTAGGGGTAGGGTTGAACCAGGATGTGGACATGAAGCTAGAGTTAGCGTTGAACTAGGATGTGGACATGAAGCTATGGTTAGGGTTGAACCCGGATGTGGACATGAAGCTAGGGTTAGGGTTGAACCAGGATGTGGACATGAAGCTAGGGGTAGGGTTGAACCAGGATGTGGACATCAAGCTAGGGGTAGAGTTGAACCAGGATGTGGACATGAAGCTAGGGTTAGGGTTGAACTGGGATGTGGACATGAAGCTAGGGTTAGGGTTGAACCAGGATGTGGACATGAAGCTAGGGGTAGGGTTGAGCCAGGATGTGGACATCAAGCTAGGGGTAGAGTTGAACCAGGATGTGGACATGAAGCTAGGGTTAGGGTTGAACTGAGATGTGGACATGAAGCTAGGGTTAGGGTTGAAACAGGATGTGGACATGAAGCTAGGGTTAGGGTTGAACCAGGATGTGGACATGAAGCTAGGGTTAGGGTTGAACTCGGATGGGGACATGAAGCTAGGGGTAGGGTTGAACCAGGATGTGGACATGAAGCAAGTGTTAGGGTTGAACTGGGATGGGGACATGAAGCTAAGGGTAGGGTTGAACCAGGATGAGGACATGAAGCTTGGGGTAGGGTTGAACCAGGATGTGGACATGAAGCTAGGGGTAGGGTTGAACCAGGATGTGGACATGAAGCTAGGGGTAGGGTTGAACCGGGATGTGGACATGAAGCTAGGGTTAGGGTTGAACCATGATGTGGACATGAAGCTAGGGTTAGGGTTGAACCAGGATGTGGACATGAAGCTAGGGTTAGGGTTGAACCAGGATGTGGACATGAAGCTAGGGTTAGGGTTGAACCAGGATGTGGACATGAAGCTAGGGTTAGAGTTGAACTGGGATGTGGACATGAAGCTAGAGTTAGGGTTGAACTGGGATGTGGACATGAAGCTAGGGTTAGGGTTAGAGTTGAACCTGAACCAGGATGTAGACATGAAGCTAGGGTTAGGGTTGAACTGGGATGTGGACATGAAGCTAGGGTTAGGGTTAGAGTTGAACCTGAACCAGGATGTAGACATGAAGCTAGGGTTAGCGTTGAACCATGATGTGGACATGAAGCTAGAGTTAGGGTTGAACTAGGATGTGGACATGAAGCTATGGTTAGGGTTGAACCCGGATGTGGACATGAAGCTAGGGTTAGGGTTGAACCAGGATGTGGACATGAAGCTAGGGTTAGGGTTGAACCAGGATGTGGACATCAAGCTAGGGGTAGGGTTGAACTGGGATGTGGACATGAAGCTAGAGTTAGGGTTGAACTGGGATGGGGACATGAAGCTAGGGGTAGGGTTGAACCAGGATGAGGACATGAAGCTTGGGGTAGGGTTGAACTGGGATGTGGACATGAAGCTAGAGTTAGGGTTGAACTGGGATGGGGACATGAAGCTAGGGGTAGGGTTGAACCAGGATGAGGACATGAAGCTTGGGGTAGGGTTGAACCAGGATGGGGACATGAAGCTAGGGGTAGGGTTGAACCAGGATGAGGACATGAAGCTTGGGGTAGGGAAGAACCAGGATGTGGACATGAAGCTTGGGGTAGGGTTGAACCAGGATGTGGACATGAAGCTAGGGGTAGGGTTGAACCGGGATGTGGACATGAAGCTAGGGTTAGGGTTGAAACATGATGTGGACATGAAGCTAGGGTTAGGGTTGAACCAGGATGTGGACATGAATCTAGGGTTAGGGTTGAACCAGGATGTGGACATGAAGCTAGTGTTAGGGTTGAACCAGGATGTGGACATGAAGCTAGGGTTAGAGTTGAACTGGGATGTGGACATGAAGCTAGAGTTAGGGTTGAACTGGGATGTGGACATGAAGCTAGGGTTAGGGTTGAACCCAGATGTGGACATGAAGCTAGGGTTAGGGTTGAACCAGGATGTGGACATGAAGCTAGGGGTAGGGTTGAACCAGGATGTGGACATCAAGCTAGGGGTAGAGTTGAACCAGGATGTGGACATGAAGCTAGGGTTAGGGTTGAACTGGGATGTGGACATGAAGCTAGGGTTAGGATTGAAACAGGATGTGGACATGAAGCTAGAGTTAGGGTTGAACTAGAATGTGGACATGAAGCTATGGTTAGGGTTGAACCCGGATGTGGACATGAAGCTAGGGTTAGGGTTGAACCAGGATGTGGACATGAAGCTAGGGGTAGGGTTGAACCAGGATGTGGACATCAAGCTAGGGGTAGAGTTGAACCAGGATGTGGACATGAAGCTAGGGTTAGGGTTGAACTGGGATGTGGACATGAAGCTAGGGTTAGAGTTGAAACAGGATGTGGACATGAAGCTAGGGTTAGGGTTGAACCAGGATGTGGACATGAAGCTAGGGTTAGGGTTGAACTGGGATGTGGACATGAAGCTAGGGGTAGGGTTGAACTAGGATGCGGACATGAAGCTAGGGTTAGGGTTGAACCAGGATGTGGACATGAAGCTAGGGGTAGGGTTGAACCAGGATGTTGACATGAAGCTAGGGGTAGGGTTGAACCAGGATGTGGATATGAAGCTAGGTTTAGGGTTGTACCAGGATGTGGACATGAAGCTAGGGGTAGGGTTGAACCAGGATGTGGACATGAAGCAAGGGTAAAGGTTGAACCAGGATGTGGACATGAAGCTAGGGGTAGGCTTGAACCAGGATGTGGACATGAAGCTAGGGGTAGGGTTGAACCATGATGTGGACATGAAGCTAGGGTTAGGGTTGAACCAGGATGTGGACATGAAGCTAGGGTTAGGGTTGAACCGGGATGTGGACATGAAGCTAGGGTTAGGGTTGAACCAGGATGTGGACATGAAGCTAGGGTTAGGATTGAACCAGGATGTGGACATCAAGCTAGGGTTAGGGTTGAACCAGGATGTGGACATGAAGCTAGGGTTAGAGTTGAACTGGGATGTGGACATGAAGCTAAAGTTAGGGTTGAACTGGGATGTGGACATGAAGCTAGGGTTAGGGTTAGAGTTGAACCTGAACCAGGATGTAGACATGAAGCTAGGGTTAGGGTTGAACCAGGATGTGGACATGAAGCTAGGGTTAGGGTTGAACCAGGATGTGGACATGAAGCTAGAGTTAGGGTTGAACTGGGATGTGGACATGAAGCTAGGGTTAGGGTTAGAGTTGAACCTGAACCAGGATGTAGACATGAAGCTAGGGTTAGCGTTGAACCATGATGTGGACATGAAGCTAGAGTTAGGGTTGAACTAGGATGTGGACATGAAGCTAGGGTTAGGGTTGAACCAGGATGTGGACATGAAGCTAGGGTTAGGGTTGAACCAGGATGTGGACATGAAGCTAGGGGTAGGGTTGAACCGGGATGTGGACATGAAGCTAGGGTTAGGGTTGAACTCGGATGGGGACATGAAGCTAGGGGTAGGGTTGAACCAGGATGTGGACATGAAGCTAGGGTTAGGGTTGAACTGGGATGGGGACATGAAGCTAGGGGTAGGGTTGAACCAGGATGTGGACATGAAGCTTGGGGTAGGGTTGAACCCGGATGTGGACATGAAGCTAGGGTTAGGGTTGAACCAGTATGTGGACATGAAGCTAGGGGTAGGGTTGAACCAGGATGTGGACATCAAGCTAGGGGTAGAGTTGAACCAGGATGTGGACATGAAGCTAGGGTTAGGGTTGAACTGGGATGTGGACATGAAGCTAGGGTTAGGGTTGAACCTGGATGTGGACATGAAGCTAGGGGTAGGGTTGAGTCAGGATGTGGACATCAAGCTAGGGGTAGAGTTGAACCAGGATGTGGACATGAAGCTAGGGTTAGGGTTGAACTGGGATGTGGACATGAAGCTAGGGTTAGGGTTGAAACAGGATGTTGACATCAAGCTAGGGTTAGGGTTGAACCAGGATGTGGACATCAAGCTAGGGTTAGGGTTGAACCAGGATGTGGACATGAAGCTAGGGGTAGGGTTGAACCGGGATGTGGACATGAAGCTAGGGTTAGGGTTGAACTCGGATGGGGACATGAAGCTAGGGGTAGGGTTGAACCAGGATGTGGACATGAAGCTAGGGTTAGGGTTGAACTGGGATGGGGACATGAAGCTAGGGGTAGGGTTGAACCAGGATGTGGACATGAAGCTTGGGGTAGGGTTGAACCAGGATGTGGACATGAAGCTAGGGGTAGGGTTGAACCAGGATGTGGACATGAAGCTAGGGGTCGGGTTGAACCGGGATGTGGACATGAAGCTAGGGTTAGGGTTGAACCATGATGTGGACATGAAGCTAGGGTTAGGGTTGAACCAGGATGTGGACATGAAGCTAGGGTTAGGGTTGAACCAGGATGTGGACATGAAGCTAGGGTTAGGGTTGAACCAGGATGTGGACATGAAGCTAGGGTTAGAGTTGAACTGGGATGTGGACATGAAGCTAGAGTTAGGGTTGAACTGGGATGTGGACATGAAGCTAGGGTTAGGGTTAGAGTTGAACCTGAACCAGGATGTAGACATGAAGCTAGGGTTAGGGTTGACCTGTGATGTGGACATGAAGCTAGGGTTAAGGTTGAAACGGGATGTGGACATGAAGCTAGAGTTAGGGTTGAAACATGATGTGGACATGAAGCTAGGGTTAGGGTTAAGGTTGAACCTGAACCAGGATGTAGACATTAAGCTAGGGTTAGCGTTGAACCATGATGTGGACATGAAGCTAGAGTTAGGGTTGAACTAGGATGTGGACATGAAGCTATGGTTAGGGTTGAACCAGGATGTGGACATGAAGCTAGGGGTAGAGTTGAACCAGGATGTGGACATCAAGCTAGGGGTAGAGTTGAACCAGGATGTGGACATGAAGCTAGGGTTAGGGTTGAACCAGGATGTGGACATCAAGCTAGGGTTAGGGTTGAACCAGGATGTGGACATGAAGCTAGGGGTAGGGTTGAACCAGGATGTGGACATCAAGCTAGGGGTAGAGTTGAACCAGGATGTGGACATGAAGCTAGGGTTAGGGTTGAACTGGGATGTGGACATGAAGCTAGGGTTAGGGTTGAACCAGGATGTGGACATGAAGCTAGGGGTAGGGTTGAGTCAGGATGTGGACATCAAGCTAGGGGTAGAGTTGAACCAGGATGTGGACATGAAGCTAGGGTTAGGGTTGAACTGGGATGTGGACATGAAGCTATGGTTAGGGTTGAACCCGGATGTGGACATGAAGCTAGGGTTAGGGTTGAACCAGGATGTGGACATGAAGCTAGGGTTAGGGTTGAACCAGGATGTGGACATCAAGCTAGGGGTAGGGTTGAACTGGGATGTGGACATGAAGCTAGAGTTAGGGTTGAACTGGGATGGGGACATGAAGCTAGGGGTAGGGTTGAACCAGGATGAGGACATGAGGCTTGGGGTAGGGTTGAACCAGGATGGGGACATGAAGCTAGGGGTAGGGTTGAACCAGGATGAGGACATGAAGCTTGGGGTAGGGAAGAACCAGGATGTGGACATGAAGCTTGGGGTAGGGTTGAACCAGGATGTGGACATGAAGCTAGGGGTAGGGTTGAACCGGGATGTGGACATGAAGCTAGGGTTAGGGTTGAAACATGATGTGGACATGAAGCTAGGGTTAGGGTTGAACCAGGATGTGGACATGAATCTAGGGTTAGGGTTGAACCAGGATGTGGACATGAAGCTAGTGTTAGGGTTGAACCAGGATGTGGACATGAAGCTAGGGTTAGAGTTGAACTGGGATGTGGACATGAAGCTAGAGTTAGGGTTGAAATGGGATGTGGACATGAAGCTAGGGTTAGGGTTGAACCCAGATGTGGACATGAAGCTAGGGTTAGGGTTGAACCAGGATGTGGACATGAAGCTAGGGGTAGGGTTGAACCAGGATGTGGACATCAAGCTAGGGGTAGAGTTGAACCAGGATGTGGACATGAAGCTAGGGTTAGGGTTGAACTGGGATGTGGACATGAAGCTAGGGTTAGGATTGAAACAGGATGTGGACATGAAGCTAGAGTTAGGGTTGAACTAGGATGTGGACATGAAGCTATGGTTAGGGTTGAACCCGGATGTGGACATGAAGCTAGGGTTAGGGTTGAACCAGGATGTGGACATGAAGCTAGGGGTAGGGTTGAACCAGGATGTGGACATCAAGCTAGGGGTAGAGTTGAACCAGGATGTGGACATGAAGCTAGGGTTAGGGTTGAACTGGGATGTGGACATGAAGCTAGGGTTAGGATTGAAACAGGATGTGGACATGAAGCTAGGGTTAGGGTTGAACCAGGATGTGGACATGAAGCTAGGGTTAGGGTTGAACTGGGATGTGGACATGAAGCTAGGGGTAGGGTTGAACTAGGATGCGGACATGAAGCTAGGGTTAGGGTTGAACCAGGATGTGGACATGAAGCTAGGGGTAGGGTTGAACCAGGATGTTGACATGAAGCTAGGGGTAGGGTTGAAACAGGATGTGGATATGAAGCTAGGTTTAGGGTTGTACCAGGATGTGGACATGAAGCTAGGGGTAGGGTTGAACCAGGATGTGGACATGAAGCAAGGGTAAAGGTTGAACCAGGATGTGGACATGAAGCTAGGGGTAGGCTTGAACCAGGATGTGGACATGAAGCTAGGGGTAGGGTTGAACCATGATGTGGACATGAAGCTAGGGTTAGGGTTGAACCAGGATGTGGACATGAAGCTAGGGTTAGGGTTGAACCGGGATGTGGACATGAAGCTAGGGTTAGGGTTGAACCAGGATGTGGACATGAAGCTAGGGTTAGGATTGAACCAGGATGTGGACATCAAGCTAGGGTTAGGGTTGAACCAGGATGTGGACATGAAGCTAGGGTTAGAGTTGAACTGGGATGTGGACATGAAGCTAAAGTTAGGGTTGAACTGGGATGTGGACATGAAGCTAGGGTTAGGGTTAGAGTTGAACCTGAACCAGGATGTAGACATGAAGCTAGGGTTAGGGTTGAACCAGGATGTGGACATGAAGCTAGGGTTAGGGTTGAACCAGGATGTGGACATGAAGCTAGAGTTAGGGTTGAACTGGGATGTGGACATGAAGCTAGGGTTAGGGTTAGAGTTGAACCTGAACCAGGATGTAGACATGAAGCTAGGGTTAGCGTTGAACCATGATGTGGACATGAAGCTAGAGTTAGGGTTGAACTAGGATGTGGACATGAAGCTAGGGTTAGGGTTGAACCAGGATGTGGACATGAAGCTAGGGTTAGGGTTGAACCAGGATGTGGACATGAAGCTAGGGGTAGGGTTGAACCGGGATGTGGACATGAAGCTAGGGTTAGGGTTGAACTCGGATGGGGACATGAAGCTAGGGGTAGGGTTGAACCAGGATGTGGACATGAAGCTAGGGTTAGGGTTGAACTGGGATGGGGACATGAAGCTAGGGGTAGGGTTGAACCAGGATGTGGACATGAAGCTTGGGGTAGGGTTGAACCCGGATGTGGACATGAAGCTAGGGTTAGGGTTGAACCAGGATGTGGACATGAAGCTAGGGGTAGGGTTGAACCAGGATGTGGACATCAAGCTAGGGGTAGAGTTGAACCAGGATGTGGACATGAAGCTAGGGTTAGGGTTGAACTGGGATGTGGACATGAAGCTAGGGGTAGGGTTGAGTCAGGATGTGGACATCAAGCTAGGGGTAGAGTTGAACCAGGATGTGGACATGAAGCTAGGGTTAGGGTTGAACTGGGATGTGGACATGAAGCTAGGGTTAGGGTTGAAACAGGATGTTGACATCAAGCTAGGGTTAGGGTTGAACCAGGATGTGGACATCAAGCTAGGGTTAGGGTTGAACCAGGATGTGGACATGAAGCTAGGGGTAGGGTTGAACCGGGATGTGGACATGAAGCTAGGGTTAGGGTTGAACTCGGATGGGGACATGAAGCTAGGGGTAGGGTTGAACCAGGATGTGGACATGAAGCTAGGGTTAGGGTTGAACTGGGATGTGGACATGAAGCTAGGGTTAGGGTTGAAACAGGATGTTGACATCAAGCTAGGGTTAGGGTTGAACCAGGATGTGGACATCAAGCTAGGGTTAGGGTTGAACCAGGATGTGGACATGAAGCTAGGGGTAGGGTTGAACCGGGATGTGGACATGAAGCTAGGGTTAGGGTTGAACTCGGATGGGGACATGAAGCTAGGGGTAGGGTTGAACCAGGATGTGGACATGAAGCTAGGGTAAGGGTTGAACTGGGATGGGGACATGAAGCTAGGGGTAGGGTTGAACCAGGATGTGGACATGAAGCTTGGGGTAGGGTTGAACCAGGATGTGGACATGAAGCTAGGGGTAGGGTTGAACCAGGATGTGGACATGAAGCTAGGGGTCGGGTTGAACCGGGATGTGGACATGAAGCTAGGGTTAGGGTTGAACCATGATGTGGACATGAAGCTAGGGTTAGGGTTGAACCAGGATGTGGACATGAAGCTAGGGTTAGGGTTGAACCAGGATGTGGACATGAAGCTAGGGTTAGGGTTGAACCAGGATGTGGACATGAAGCTAGGGTTAGAGTTGAACTGGGATGTGGACATGAAGCTAGAGTTAGGGTTGAACTGGGATGTGGACATGAAGCTAGGGTTAGGGTTAGAGTTGAACCTGAACCAGGATGTAGACATGAAGCTAGGGTTAGGGTTGACCTGTGATGTGGACATGAAGCTAGGGTTAAGGTTGAAACGGGATGTGGACATGAAGCTAGAGTTAGGGTTGAACTGGGATGTGGACATGAAGCTAGGGTTAGGGTTAAGGTTGAACCTGAACCAGGATGTAGACATTAAGCTAGGGTTAGCGTTGAACCATGATGTGGACATGAAGCTAGAGTTAGGGTTGAACTAGGATGTGGACATGAAGCTATGGTTAGGGTTGAACCCGGATGTGGACATGAAGCTAGGGTTAGGGTTGAACCAGGATGTGGACATGAAGCTAGGGGTAGAGTTGAACCAGGATGTGGACATCAAGCTAGGGGTAGAGTTGAACCAGGATGTGGACATGAAGCTAGGGTTAGGGTTGAACTGGGATGTGGACATGAAGCTAGGGTTAGGGTTGAAACAGGATGTGGACATGAAGCTAGGGTTAGGGTTGAACCAGGATGTGGACATGAAGCTAGGGTTAGGGTTGAACTGGGATGTGGACATGAAGCTAGGGGTAGGGTTGAACTAGGATGCGGACATGAAGCTAGGGTTAGGGTTGAACCAGGATGTGGACATGAAGCTAGGGGTAGGGTTGAACCAGGATGTGGACATGAAGCTAGGGGTAGGGTTGAACCAGGATGTGGATATGAAGCTAGGTTTAGGGTTGTACCAGGATGTGGACATGAAGCTAGGGGTAGGGTTGAACCAGGATGTGGACATGAAGCAAGGGTAAAGGTTGAACCAGGATGTGGACATGAAGCTAGGGGTAGGCTTGAACCAGGATGTGGACATGAAGCTAGGGGTAGGGTTGAACCATGATGTGGACATGAAGCTAGGGTTAGGGTTGAACCAGGATGTGGACATGAAGCTAGGGTTAGGGTTGAACCAGGATGTGGACATGAAGCTAGGGTTAGGGTTGAACCAGGATGTGGACATGAAGCTAGGGTTAGGGTTGAACCAGGATGTGGACATCAAGCTAGGGTTAGGGTTGAACCAGGATGTGGACATGAAGCTAGGGTTAGGGTTGAACCAGGATGTGGACATGAAGCTAGGGTTAGAGTTGAACTGGGATGTGGACATGAAGCTAAAGTTAGGGTTGAACTGGGATGTGGACATGAAGCTAGGGTTAGGGTTAGAGTTGAACCTGAACCAGGATGTAGACATGAAGCTAGGGTTAGGGTTGAACCAGGATGTGGACATGAAGCTAGGGTTAGGGTTGAACCAGGATGTGGACATGAAGCTAGAGTTAGGGTTGAACTGGGATGTGGACATGAAGCTAGGGTTAGGGTTAGAGTTGAACCTGAACCAGGATGTAGACATGAAGCTAGGGTTAGCGTTGAACCATGATGTGGACATGAAGCTAGAGTTAGGGTTGAACTAGGATGTGGACATGAAGCTAGGGTTAGGGTTGAACCAGGATGTGGACATGAAGCTAGGGTTAGGGTTGAACCAGGATGTGGACATGAAGCTAGGGGTAGGGTTGAACCGGGATGTGGACATGAAGCTAGGGTTAGGGTTGAACTCGGATGGGGACATGAAGCTAGGGGTAGGGTTGAACCAGGATGTGGACATGAAGCTAGGGTTAGGGTTGAACTGGGATGGGGACATGAAGCTAGGGGTAGGGTTGAACCAGGATGTGGACATGAAGCTTGGGGTAGGGTTGAACCAGGATGTGGACATGAAGCTAGGGGTAGGGTTGAACGAGGATGTGGACATGAAGCTATGGTTAGGAATGAACCATGATGTGGACATGAAGCTAGGGTTAGGGTTGAACCAGGATGTGGACATGAAGCTAGGGTTAGGGTTGAACCAGGATGTGGACATGAAGCTAGGGTTAGGGTTGAACCAGGATGTGGACATGAAGCTAGGGTTAGAGTTGAACTGGGATGTGGACATGAAGCTAGAGTTAGGGTTGAACTGGGATGTGGACATGAAGCTAGGGTTAGGGTTAGAGTGTAACCTGAACCAGGATGTAGACATGAAGCTAGGGTTAGCGTTGAACCATGATGTCGACATGAAGCTAGGGTTGACCTGTGATGTGGACATGAAGCTAGGGTTAAGGTTGAAACGGGATGTGGACATGAAGCTAGGGTTAGGGTTGAACTGGGATGTGGACATTAAGCTAGGGTTAGGGTTAGAGTTGAACCATGATGTAGACATGAAGCTAGGGTTAGGGTTGAACTGGGATGTGGACATGAAGCTAGGGTTAGGGTTAGAGTTGAATCAGGATGTAGACTTGAAGCTAGTGTTAGGGTTGACCTGTGATGTGGACATGAAGCTAGGGTTAAGATTGAACCATGATGTGGACATGAAGCTAGAGTTAGGGTTGAACTAGGATGTGGACATGAAGCTAGGGTTAGGGTTGAACCAGGATGTGGACATGAAGCTAGGGTTAGGGTTGTACCAGGATGTTGACATCAAGCTAGGGGTAGGGTTGAACCAGGATGTGTACATGAAGCTAGGGTTAATGTTGAACCGGGATGTGGACATGAAGATAGGGGTAGGGTTGAACCAGGATGTGGACATGAAGCTAGGGTTAGGGTTGAACCAGGATGTGGACATGAAGCTAGGGTTAGGGTTGAACCGGGATGTGGACATGAAGCTAGGGTTAGGGTTAACCCAGGATGTGGACATGAAGCTAGGGTTAGGGTTGAACCAGGATGTGGACATCAAGCTAGGGGTAGGGTTGAACCAGGATATGGACATGAAGCTAGGTTTAGATTTGAACTGGGATTTGGACATGAAGCTAGGGTTAGGGTAGAACTGGGATATGGACATGAAACTAGGGGTAGGGTTGAACCAGAATGTGGACATGAAGCTAGGGTTAGGGTTGTACCAGGATGTGGACATGAAGCTAGGGTTAGAGTTGAACTGGGATGTGGACATGAATCTAGGGTTAGAGTTGAACTGGGATGTGGACATGAAGCTAGGGGTAGGGTTGAACTGGGATGTGGACATGAAGCTAGGGTTAGGGTTGAACTGGGATGTGGACATGAAGCTATGGTTAGGGTTAGAGTTGAACCAGGATGTAGACATGAAGCTAGGGTTAGGGTTGAACCATGATGTGGACATGAAGCTAGGATTAGGGTTGAACCAGGATGTGGACATGAAGCTAGGGTTAGGGTTGAACCAGGATGTGGACATGAAGCTAGGGTTAGAGTTGAACTGGGATGTGGACATGAAGCTAGAGTTAGGGTTGAACTGGGATGTGGACATGAAGCTAGGGTTAGGGTTAGAGTTGAACCTGAACCAGGATGTAGACATGAAGCTAGGGTTAGCGTTGAACCATGATGTGGACATGAAGCTAGAGTTAGGGTTGAACTGGGATGTGGATATGAAGCTAGGGTTAGGGTTGAACCAGGATGTGGACATGAAGCTAGGGTTAGGGTTGAACCAGGATGTGGAAATGAAGCTAGGGTTAGGGTTGAACTGGGATGTGGACATGAAGCTAGGGGTAGGGTTGAACCGGGATGTGGACATGAAGCTAGGGTTAGGGTTGAACCAGGATGTGGACTTGAAGCTAGGTTTAGAGTTGAACTGGGATCTGGACATGAAGCTAGGGTTAGGGTTAAACTGGGATATGGACATGAAGCTAGGGGTAGGGTTGAACCTGAATGTGGACATGAAGCTAGGGTTAGGGTTGTACCAGGATGTGGACATGAAGCTAGGGTTAGAGTTGAACTGGGATGTGGACATGAAGCTAGAGTTAGGGTTGAACTGGGATGTGGACATGAAGCTAGGGTTGGGGTTAGAGTTGAACCTGAACCAGGATGTAGACATGAAGCTAGGGTTAGCGTTGAACCATGATGTGGACATGAAGCTAGAGTTAGGGTTGAACTGGGATGTGGACATGAAGCTAGGGGTAGGGTTGAACCAGGATGTGGACATGAAGCTAGGGTTAGGGTTGAACCAGGATGTGGACATGAAGCTAGGGTTAGGGTTGAACCAGGATGTGGAAATGAAGCTAGGGTTAGGGTTGAATAAGGATGTGGACATGAAGCTAGGGTTAGAGTTGAACCAGGATGTGGACATGAAGCTAGGGGTAGGGTTGAACCAGGATGTGTACATGAAGCTAGGGTTAGGGTTGAACCAGGATGTGGACATGAAGATAGGGTTAGGGTTTAACCAGGATGTGGACATGAAGCTAGGGGTAGGGTTGAACCAGGATGTGGACATGAAGCAAGGGTAAGGGTTGAACCAGGATGTGGACATGAAGCTAGGGTTAGGGTTGAACCAGGATGTGGACATGAAGCTAGGGGTAGGGTTGAACCGGGATGTGGACATGAAGCTAGGGTTAGGGTTGAACTGGGATGGGGAAATGAAGCTAGGGTTAGGGTTGAACCAGGATGTGGACATGAAGCTTTGGGGAGGGTTGAACCAGGATGTGGACATGAAGCTAGGTGGTTGGGTTGAACCAGGATGTGGACATAAAGCTAGGGGTAGGGTTGAACTAGTATGTGGACATGAAGCTAGGGTTAGGGTTGAACCAGGATGTGGACATGAAGCTAGGGTTAGGGTTGAACCAGGATGTGGACATGAAGCTAGGGTTAGAGTTGAACTGGGATGTGGACATGAAGCTAGAGTTAGGGTTGAACTGGGACGTGGACATGAAGCTAGGGTTAGGATTAGAGTTGAACCTGAACCAGGATGTAGACATGAAGCTAGGGTTAGCGTTGAACTGGGATGTGGACATGAAGCTAGGGGTAGGGGTGAACCAGGATGTGGACATGAAGCTAGGGTTAGGGTTGAACCAGGATGTGGACATGAAGCTAGGGTTAGAGTTGAACTGGGATGTGGACATGAAGCTAGAGTTAGGGTTGAACTGGGATGTGGACATGAAGCTAGGGTTAGGATTAGAGTTGAACCTGAACCATGATGTGGACATGAAGCTAGAGTTAGGGTTGAACTGGGATGTGGACATGAAGCTAGGGGTAGGGTTGAACCAGGATGTGGACATGAAGCTAGGGTTAGGGTTGAACCAGGATGTGGACATGAAGCTAGAGTTAGGGTTGAACCAGGATGTGGAAATGAAGCTAGGGTTAGGGTTGAACTGGGATGTGGACATGAAGCTAGGGGTAGGGTTGAACTAGGATGTGGACATGAAGCTAGGGTTAGGGTTGAACCGGGATGTGGACATGAAGCTAGGGTTAGGGTTGAACCAGGATGTGGACTTGAAGCTAGGGTTAGAGTTGAACCAGGATATGGACATGAAGCTAGGGTTAGAGTTGAACCAGGATGTGGACATGAAGCTAGGTTTAGAGTTGAACTGGGATTTGGACATGAAGCTAGGGTTAGGGTTGAACTGGGATATGGACATGAAGCTAGGGGTAGGGTTGAATCTGAATGTCGACATGAAGCTAGGGTTAGGGTTGTACCAGGATGTGGACATGAAGCTAGGGTTAGAGTTGAACTGGGATGTGGACATGAAGCTAGACTTAGGGTTGAACTGGGATGTGGACATGAAGCTAGGGTTAGGGTTAGAATTGAACCTGAACCAGGATGTAGACATGAAGCTAGGGTTAGCGTTGAACCATGATGTGGACATGAAGCTAGAGTTAGGGTTGAACTGGGATGTGGACATGAAGCTAGGGGTAGGGTTGAACCAGGATGTGGACATGAAGCTAGGGTTAGGGTTGAACCAGGATGTGGACATGAAGCTAGGGTTAGGGTTGAACCAGGATGTGGAAATGAAGCTAGGGTTAGGGTTGAACTGGGATGTGGACATGAGGCTAGGGGTAGGGTTGAACTAGGATGTGGACATGAAGCTAGGGTTAGGGTTGTACCGCGATGTGGACATGAAGCTAGGGTTAGGGTTGAACCGGGATGTGGACATGAAGCTAGGGTTAGGGTTGAACTGGGATGTGGACATGAAGCTAGGGTTAGGATTAGAGTTGAACCTGAACCAGGATGTAGACATGAAGCTAGGGTTAGCGTTGAACTGGGATGTGGACATGAAGCTAGGGGTAGGGGTGAACCAGGATGTGGACATGAAGCTAGGGTTAGGGTTGAACCAGGATGTGGACATGAAGCTAGGGTTAGAGTTGAACTGGGATGTGGACATGAAGCTAGAGTTAGGGTTTAACTGGGATGTGGACATGAAGCTAGGGTTAGGATTAGAGTTGAACCTGAACCATGATGTGGACATGAAGCTAGAGTTAGGGTTGAACTGGGATGTGGACATGAAGCTAGGGGTAGGGTTGAACCAGGATGTGGACATGAAGCTAGGGTTAGGGTTGAACCAGGATGTGGACATGAAGCTAGGGTTAGGGTTGAACCAGGATGTGGAAATGAAGCTAGGGTTAGGGTTGAACTGGGATGTGGACATGAAGCTAGGGGTAGGGTTGAACTAGGATGTGGACATGAAGCTAGGGTTAGGGTTGAACCGGGATGTGGACATGAAGCTAGGGTTAGGGTTGAACCAGGATGTGGACTTGAAGCTAGGGTTAGAGTTGAACCAGGATATGGACATGAAGCTAGGGTTAGAGTTGAACCAGGATGTGGACATGAAGCTAGGTTTAGAGTTGAACTGGGATTTGGACATGAAGCTAGGGTTAGGGTTGAACTGGGATATGGACATGAAGCTAGGGGTAGGGTTGAATCTGAATGTCGACATGAAGCTAGGGTTAGGGTTGAACCAGGATGTGGACATGAAGCTTTGGGGAGGGTTGAACCAGGATGTGGACATGAAGCTAGGTGGTTGGGTTGAACCAGGATGTGGACATAAAGCTAGGGGTAGGGTTGAACTAGTATGTGGACATGAAGCTAGGGTTAGGGTTGAACCAGGATGTGGACATGAAGCTAGGGTTAGGGTTGAACCAGGATGTGGACATGAAGCTAGGGTTAGAGTTGAACTGGGATGTGGACATGAAGCTAGAGTTAGGGTTGAACTGGGACGTGGACATGAAGCTAGGGTTAGGATTAGAGTTGAACCTGAACCAGGATGTAGACATGAAGCTAGGGTTAGCGTTGAACTGGGATGTGGACATGAAGCTAGGGGTAGGGGTGAACCAGGATGTGGACATGAAGCTAGGGTTAGGGTTGAACCAGGATGTGGACATGAAGCTAGGGTTAGAGTTGAACTGGGATGTGGACATGAAGCTAGAGTTAGGGTTGAACTGGGATGTGGACATGAAGCTAGGGTTAGGATTAGAGTTGAACCTGAACCATGATGTGGACATGAAGCTAGAGTTAGGGTTGAACTGGGATGTGGACATGAAGCTAGGGGTAGGGTTGAACCAGGATGTGGACATGAAGCTAGGGTTAGGGTTGAACCAGGATGTGGACATGAAGCTAGAGTTAGGGTTGAACCAGGATGTGGAAATGAAGCTAGGGTTAGGGTTGAACTGGGATGTGGACATGAAGCTAGGGGTAGGGTTGAACTAGGATGTGGACATGAAGCTAGGGTTAGGGTTGAACCGGGATGTGGACATGAAGCTAGGGTTAGGGTTGAACCAGGATGTGGACTTGAAGCTAGGGTTAGAGTTGAACCAGGATATGGACATGAAGCTAGGGTTAGAGTTGAACCAGGATGTGGACATGAAGCTAGGTTTAGAGTTGAACTGGGATTTGGACATGAAGCTAGGGTTAGGGTTGAACTGGGATATGGACATGAAGCTAGGGGTAGGGTTGAATCTGAATGTCGACATGAAGCTAGGGTTAGGGTTGTACCAGGATGTGGACATGAAGCTAGGGTTAGAGTTGAACTGGGATGTGGACATGAAGCTAGACTTAGGGTTGAACTGGGATGTGGACATGAAGCTAGGGTTAGGGTTAGAATTGAACCTGAACCAGGATGTAGACATGAAGCTAGGGTTAGCGTTGAACCATGATGTGGACATGAAGCTAGAGTTAGGGTTGAACTGGGATGTGGACATGAAGCTAGGGGTAGGGTTGAACCAGGATGTGGACATGAAGCTAGGGTTAGGGTTGAACCAGGATGTGGACATGAAGCTAGGGTTAGGGTTGAACCAGGATGTGGAAATGAAGCTAGGGTTAGGGTTGAACTGGGATGTGGACATGAGGCTAGGGGTAGGGTTGAACTAGGATGTGGACATGAAGCTAGGGTTAGGGTTGTACCGCGATGTGGACATGAAGCTAGGGTTAGGGTTGAACCGGGATGTGGACATGAAGCTAGGGTTAGGGTTGAACTGGGATGTGGACATGAAGCTAGGGTTAGGATTAGAGTTGAACCTGAACCAGGATGTAGACATGAAGCTAGGGTTAGCGTTGAACTGGGATGTGGACATGAAGCTAGGGGTAGGGGTGAACCAGGATGTGGACATGAAGCTAGGGTTAGGGTTGAACCAGGATGTGGACATGAAGCTAGGGTTAGAGTTGAACTGGGATGTGGACATGAAGCTAGAGTTAGGGTTTAACTGGGATGTGGACATGAAGCTAGGGTTAGGATTAGAGTTGAACCTGAACCATGATGTGGACATGAAGCTAGAGTTAGGGTTGAACTGGGATGTGGACATGAAGCTAGGGGTAGGGTTGAACCAGGATGTGGACATGAAGCTAGGGTTAGGGTTGAACCAGGATGTGGACATGAAGCTAGGGTTAGGGTTGAACCAGGATGTGGAAATGAAGCTAGGGTTAGGGTTGAACTGGGATGTGGACATGAAGCTAGGGGTAGGGTTGAACTAGGATGTGGACATGAAGCTAGGGTTAGGGTTGAACCGGGATGTGGACATGAAGCTAGGGTTAGGGTTGAACCAGGATGTGGACTTGAAGCTAGGGTTAGAGTTGAACCAGGATATGGACATGAAGCTAGGGTTAGAGTTGAACCAGGATGTGGACATGAAGCTAGGTTTAGAGTTGAACTGGGATTTGGACATGAAGCTAGGGTTAGGGTTGAACTGGGATATGGACATGAAGCTAGGGGTAGGGTTGAATCTGAATGTCGACATGAAGCTAGGGTTAGGGTTGTACCAGGATGTGGACATGAAGCTAGGGTTAGAGTTGAACTGGGATGTGGACATGAAGCTAGACTTAGGGTTGAACTGGGATGTGGACATGAAGCTAGGGTTAGGGTTAGAATTGAACCTGAACCAGGATGTAGACATGAAGCTAGGGTTAGCGTTGAACCATGATGTGGACATGAAGCTAGAGTTAGGGTTGAACTGGGATGTGGACATGAAGCTAGGGGTAGGGTTGAACCAGGATGTGGACATGAAGCTAGGGTTAGGGTTGAACCAGGATGTGGACATGAAGCTAGGGTTAGGGTTGAACCAGGATGTGGAAATGAAGCTAGGGTTAGGGTTGAACTGGGATGTGGACATGAGGCTAGGGGTAGGGTTGAACTAGGATGTGGACATGAAGCTAGGGTTAGGGTTGTACCGCGATGTGGACATGAAGCTAGGGTTAGGGTTGAACCGGGATGTGGACATGAAGCTAGGGTTAGGGTTGAACCAGGATGTGGACATGAAGCTAGGGTTAGAGTTGAACCAGGATGTGGACATGAAGCTAGGGTTAGGGTTGTACCGCAATGTGGACATGAAGCTAGGGGTAGGGTTGAACCAGGATGTGGACATGAAGCTAGGTTTAGAGTTGAACTGGGATTTGGACATGAAGCTAGGGTTAGGGTTGAACTGGGATGTGGACATGAAGTTAGGGTTAGGGTTGTACCATGATGTGGACATGAAGCTAGGGGTATTGTTAAACCAGTATGTGGACATGAAGCTCGGGTTAGGGTTGAACCGGGATGTGGACATGAAGCTAGGGTTAGGGTTGAACCAGGATGTGGACATGAAGCTAGGGTTAGGGTTGAACCAGGATGTGGACATGAAGCTAGGGGTATGGTTGAACCATGATGTGTACATGAAGCTAGGGTTAGGGTTGAACCAGGATGTGGACATGAAGCTAGGGTTAGGGTTGAACCAGGATGTGGACATGAAGCTAGGGGTAGGTTTGAACCAGGATGTGGACATGAAGCAAGGGTAAGGGTTGAACCAGGATGTGGACATGAAGCTAGGGGTAGGCTTGAACCAGGATGTGGACATGAAGCTAGGGGTAGGGTTGAACCATGATGTGGACATGAAGCTAGGGTTAGGGTTGAACCAGGATGTGGACATGAAGCTAGGGTTAGGGTTGAACCGGGATGTGGACATGAAGCTAGGGTTAGGATTAGAGTTGAACCTGAACCATGATGTGGACATGAAGCTAGAGTTAGGGTTGAACTGGGATGTGGACATGAAGCTAGGGGTAGGGTTGAACCAGGATGTGGACATGAAGCTAGGGTTAGGGTTGAACCAGGATGTGGACATGAAGCTAGGGTTAGGGTTGAACCAGGATGTGGAAATGAAGCTAGGGTTAGGGTTGAACTGGGATGTGGACATGAAGCTAGGGGTAGGGTTGAACTAGGATGTGGACATGAAGCTAGGGTTAGGGTTGAACCGGGATGTGGACATGAAGCTAGGGGTAGGGTTGAACCAGGATGTGGACATGAAGCTAGGTTTAGAGTTGAACTGGGATTTGGACATGAAGCTAGGGTTAGGGTTGTACTGGGATATGGACATGAAGCTAGGGGTAGGGTTGAATCTGAATGTCGACATGAAGCTAGGGTTAGGGTTGTATCAGGATGTGGACATGAAGCTAGGGTTAGAGTTGAACTGGGATGTGGACATGAAGCTAGACTTAGGGTTAGAATTGAACCTGAACCAGGATGTAGACATGAAGCTAGGGTTAGCGTTGAACCATGATGTGGACATGAAGCTAGAGTTAGGGTTGAACTGGGATGTGGACATGAAGCTAGGGGTAGGGTTGAACTAGGATGTGGACATGAAGCTAGGGTTAGGGTTGTACCGCGATGTGGACATGAAGCTAGGGTTAGGGTTGAACCGGGATGTGGACATGAAGCTAGGGTTAGGGTTGAACCAGGATGTGGACATGAAGCTAGGGTTAGAGTTGAACCAGGATGTGGACATGAAGCTAGGGTTAGGGTTGTACCGCAATGTGGACATGAAGCTAGGGGTAGGGTTGAACCAGGATGTGGACATGAAGCTAGGGTTAGAGTTGAACTGGGATGTGGACATGAATCTAGGGTTAGGGTTGAACTGGGATGTGGACATGAAGTTAGGGGTATTGTTAAACCAGTATGTGGACATGAAGCTCGGGTTAGGGTTGAACCGGGATGTGGACATGAAGCTAGGGTTAGGGTTGAACCAGGATGTGGACATGAAGCTAGGGTTAGGGTTGAACCAGGATGTGGACATGAAGCTAGGGGTATGGTTGAACCATGATGTGTACATGAAGCTAGGGTTAGGGTTGAACCAGGATGTGGACATGAAGCTAGGGTTAGGGTTGAACCAGGATGTGGACATGAAGCTAGGGGTAGGTTTGAACCAGGATGTGGACATGAAGCAAGGGTAAGGGTTGAACCAGGATGTGGACATGAAGCTAGGGGTAGGCTTGAACCAGGATGTGGACATGAAGCTAGGGGTAGGGTTGAACCATGATGTGGACATGAAGCTAGGGTTAGGGTTGAACCAGGATGTGGACATGAAGCTAGGGTTAGGGTTGAACCGGGATGTGGACATGAAGCTAGGGTTAGGGTTGAACCAGGATGTGGAAATGAAGCTAGGGTTAGGGTGGAACTGGGATGTGGACATGAAGCTATTGTTAGGGTTGAACTAGGTTGTGGACATGAAGCTAGGGTTAGAGTTGAACCGGGATGTGGACTTGAAGCTAGGGTTAGGGTTGAACCAGGATGTGGACATGAAGCTAGGGTTAGGGTTGATCCAGGATGTGGACATGAAGCTAGGGTTAGGGTTGAACCAGGATGTGGACATGAAGCTAGGGGTAGGGTTGAACCAGGATGTGGACATGAAGCAAGGGTAAGGGTTGAACCAGGATGTGGACATGAAGCTAGGGGTAGGGTTGAACCAGGATGTGGACATGAAGCAAGGGTAAGGGTTGAACCAGGATGTGGACATGAAGTTAGGGGTAGGCTTGAACCAGGATGTGGACATGAAGCTAGGGGTAGGGTTGAACCATGATGTGGACATGAAGCTAGGGTTAGGGTCGAACCAGGATGTGGACATGAAGCTAGGGTTAGGGTTGAACCGGGATGTGGACATGAAGCTAGGGTTAGGGTTGAACCAGGATGTGGACATGAAGCTAGGGTTAGAGTTGAACCGGGATGTGGACTTGAAGCTAGGGTTAGGGTTGAACCAGGATGTGGACATGAAGCTAGGGTTAGGGTTGAACCAGGATGTGGACATGAAGCTAGGGTTAGGGTTTTACCAGGATGTGGACATCAAGCTAGGGGTAGGGATTAACCAGGATGTGGACATCAAGCTAGGTTTAGAGATGAACTGGGATTTGGACATGAAGCTAGGGTTAGAGTTGAACTGGGATGTGGACATGAATCTAGGGTTAGGGTTGAACCAGGATGTGGACATTAAGCTAGGGGTAGGGTTGAACCAGGATGTGGATTTGAAGCTAGGTTTAGGGTTGTACCAGGATGTGGACATGAAGCTAGGGGTAGGGTTGAACCAGGATGTGGACATGAAGCAAGGGTAAAGGTTGAACCAGGATGTGGACATGAAGCTAGGGGTAGGCTTGAACCAGGATGTGGACATGAAGCTAGGGGTAGGGTTGAACCATGATGTGGACATGAAGCTAGGGTTAGGGTTGAACCAGGATGTGGACATGAAGCTAGGGTTAGGGTTGAACCAGGATGTGGACATGAAGCTAGGGTTAGGGTTGAACCAGGATGTGGAAATGAAGCTAGGGTTAGGGTTGAACTGGGATGTGGACATGAAGCTAGGGGTAGGGTTGAACTAGGATGTGGACATGAAGCTAGGGTTAGGGTTGAACCGGGATGTGGACATGAAGCTAGGGTTAGGGTTGAACCAGGATGTGGACATGAAGCTAGGTTTAGGGTTGAACCGGGATGTGGACATGAAGCTAGGGTTAGGGTTGAACCAGGATGTGGACTTGAAGCTAGGGTTAGAGTTGAACCAGGATATGGACATGAAGCTAGGGTTAGGGTTGTACCGCGATGTGGACATGAAGCTAGGGGTAGGGTTGAACCAGGATGTGGACATGAAGCTAGGTTTAGAGTTGAACTGGGATTTGGACATGAAGCTAGGGGTAGGGTTGAACCAGGATGTGGACATGAAGCTAGGGTTAGGGTTGAACCAGGATGTGGAAATGAAGCTAGGGTTAGGGTTGAACTGGGATGTGGACATGAAGCTAGGGGTAGGGTTGAACTAGGATGTGGACATGAAGCTAGGGTTAGGGTTGTACCGCGATGTGGACATGAAGCTAGGGTTAGAGTTGAACCGGGATGTGGACATGAAGCTAGGGTTAGGGTTGAAACAGGATGTGGACATGAAGCTAGGGTTAGAGTTGAACCAGGATGTGGACATGAAGCTAGGGTTAGGGTTGTACCGCGATGTGGACATGAAGCTAGGGGTATGGTTGAACCAGGATGTGGACATGAAGCTAGGTTTAGAGTTGAACTGGGATTTGGACATGAAGCTAGGGTTAGGGTTGAACTGGGATATGGACATGAAGCTAGGGGTGGGGTTGATCCTGAATGTGGACATGAAGCTAGGGTTAGGGTTGTACCAGGATGTGGACATGAAGCTAGGGTTAGAGTTGAACTGGGATGTGGACATGAATCTAGGGTTAGGGTTGAACTGGGATGTGGACATGAAGTTAGGGTTAGGGTTGTACCATGATGTGGACATGAAGCTAGGGGTATTGTTAAACCAGTATGTGGACATGAAGCTCGGGTTAGGGTTGAACCGGGATGGGGCATGAAGCTAGGGTTAGGGTTGAACCAGGATGTGGACATGAAGCTAGGGTTAGGGTTGAACCAGGATGTGGACATGAAGCTAGGGGTATGGTTGAACCATGATGTGTACATGAAGCTAGGGTATGGGTTGAACCAGGATGTGGACATGAAGCAAGGGTAAGGGTTGAACCAGGATGTGGACATGAAGCTATGGGTAGGCTTGAACCAGGATGTGGACATGAAGCTAGGGGTAGGGTTGAACTAGGATGTGGACATGAAGCTAGGGTTAGGGTTGAACCAGGATGTGGACATGAAGCTAGGGTTAGGGTTGAACCGGGATGTGGACATGAAGCTAGGGTTAGGGTTGAACCAGGATGTGGAAATGAAGCTAGGGTTAGGGTGGAACTGGGATGTGGACATGAAGCTATTGTTAGGGTTGAACTAGGTTGTGGACATGAAGCTAGGGTTAGAGTTGAACCGGGATGTGGACTTGAAGCTAGGGTTAGGGTTGAACCAGGATGTGGACATGAAGCTAGGGTTAGGGTTGATCCAGGATGTGGACATGAAGCTAGGGTTAGGGTTGAACCAGGATGTGGACATGAAGCTAGGGGTAGGGTTGAACCAGGATGTGAACATGAAGCAAGGGTAAGGGTTGAACCAGGATGTGGACATGAAGCTAGGGGTAGGGTAGAACCAGGATGTGGACATGAAGCAAGGGTAAGGGTTGAACCAGGATGTGGACATGAAGTTAGGGGTAGGCTTGAACCAGGATGTGGACATGAAGCTAGGGGTAGGGTTGAACCATGATGTGGACATGAAGCTAGGGTTAGGGTCGAACCAGGATGTGGACATGAAGCTAGGGTTAGGGTTGAACCGGGATGTGGACATGAAGCTAGGGTTAGGGTTGAACCAGGATGTGGAAATGAAGCTAGGGTTAGGGTTGAACTGGGATGTGGACATGAAGCTAGTGTTAGGGTTGAACTAGGATGTGGACATGAAGCTAGGGTTAGAGTTGAACCGGGATGTGGACTTGAAGCTAGGGTTAGGGTTGAACCAGGATGTGGACATGAAGCTAGGGTTAGGGTTGAACCAGGATGTGGACATGAAGCTAGGGTTAGGGTTGTACCAGGATGTGGACATCAAGCTAGGGGTAGGGATTAACCAGGATGTGGACATCAAGCTAGGTTTAGAGATGAACTGGGATTTGGACATGAAGCTAGGGTTAGAGTTGAACTGGGATGTGGACATGAATCTAGGGTTAGGGTTGAACCAGGATGTGGACATGAAGCTAGGGGTAGGGTTGAACCAGGATGTGGATATGAAGCTAGGTTTAGGGTTGTACCAGGATGTGGACATGAAGCTAGGGTTAGGGTTGAACCAGGATGTGGACATGAAGCTAGGGGTAGGCTTGAACCAGGATGTGGACATGAAGCTAGGGGTAGGGTTGAACCATGATGTGGACATGAAGCTAGGGTTAGGGTTGAACCAGGATGTGGACATGAAGCTAGGGTTAGGGTTGAACCGGGATGTGGACATGAAGCTATGGTTAGGGTTGAACCAGGATGTGGACATGAAGCTAGGGTTAGGGTTGAACCAGGATGTGGACATCAAGCTAGGGTTAGGGTTGAACTAGGATGTGGACATGAAGCTAGGGTTAGGGTTGAACCAGGATGTGGACATGAAGCTAGGGTTAGAGTTGAACTGGGATGTGGACATGAAGCTAGGGTTAGGGTTAGAGTTGAACCTGAACCAGGATGTAGACATGAAGCTAGGGTTAGGGTTGAACCAGGATGTGGACATGAAGCTAGGGTTAGAGTTGAACTGGGATGTGGACATGAAGCTAGAGTTAGGGTTGAACTGGGATGTGGACATGAAGCTAGGGTTAGGGTTAAGGTTGAACCTGAACCAGGATGTAGACATGAAGCTAGGGTTAGCGTTGAACCATGATGTGGACATGAAGCTAGAGTTAGGGTTGAACTAGGATGTGGACATGAAGCTATGGTTAGGGTTGAACCCGGATGTGGACATGAAGCTAGGGTTAGGGTTGAACCAGGATGTGGACATGAAGCTAGGGGTAGGGTTGAACCAGGATGTGGACATCAAGCTAGGGGTAGAGTTGAACCAGGATGTGGACATGAAGCTAGGGTTAGGGTTGAACCGGGATGTGGACATGAAGCTAGGGTTAGGGTTGAAACAGGATGTGGACATGAAGCTAGGGTTAGGGTTGAACCAGGATGTGGACATGAAGCTAGGGTTAGGGTTGAACTGGGATGTGGACATGAAGCTAGGGGTAGGGTTGAACTAGGATGCGAACATGAAGCTAGGGTTAGGGTTGAACTGGGATGTGGACATGAAGCTAGGGGTAGGGTTGAACCAGGATGTGGACATGAAGCTAGGGGTAGGGTTGAACCAGGATGTGGATATGAAGCTAGGTTTAGGGTTGTACCAGGATGTGGACATGAAGCTAGGGGTAGGGTTGAACCAGGATGTGGACATGAAGCTAGGGTTAGGGTTGAACCAGGATGTGGACATGAAGCTAGGGTTAGGGTTGAACCGGGATGTGGACATGAAGCTAGGGTTAGGGTTGAACCAGGATGTGGAAATGAAGCTAGGGTTAGGGTGGAACTGGGATGTGGACATGAAGCTATTGTTAGGGTTGAACTAGGTTGTGGACATGAAGCTAGGGTTAGAGTTGAACCGGGATGTGGACTTGAAGCTAGGGTTAGGGTTGAACCAGGATGTGGACATGAAGCTAGGGTTAGGGTTGATCCAGGATGTGGACATGAAGCTAGGGTTAGGGTTGAACCAGGATGTGGACATGAAGCTAGGGGTAGGGTTGAACCAGGATGTGAACATGAAGCTAGGGTAAGGGTTGAACCAGGATGTGGACATGAAGCTAGGGGTAGGGTAGAACCAGGATGTGGACATGAAGCAAGGGTAAGGGTTGAACCAGGATGTGGACATGAAGTTAGGGGTAGGCTTGAACCAGGATGTGGACATGAAGCTAGGGGTAGGGTTGAACCATGATGTGGACATGAAGCTAGGGTTAGGGTCGAACCAGGATGTGGACATGAAGCTAGGGTTAGGGTTGAACCGGGATGTGGACATGAAGCTAGGGTTAGGGTTGAACCAGGATGTGGAAATGAAGCTAGGGTTAGGGTTGAACTGGGATGTGGACATGAAGCTAGTGTTAGGGTTGAACTAGGATGTGGACATGAAGCTAGGGTTAGAGTTGAACCGGGATGTGGACTTGAAGCTAGGGTTAGGGTTGAACCAGGATGTGGACATGAAGCTAGGGTTAGGGTTGAACCAGGATGTGGACATGAAGCTAGGGTTAGGGTTGTACCAGGATGTGGACATCAAGCTAGGGGTAGGGATTAACCAGGATGTGGACATCAAGCTAGGTTTAGAGATGAACTGGGATTTGGACATGAAGCTAGGGTTAGAGTTGAACTGGGATGTGGACATGAATCTAGGGTTAGGGTTGAACCAGGATGTGGACATGAAGCTAGGGGTAGGGTTGAACCAGGATGTGGATATGAAGCTAGGTTTAGGGTTGTACCAGGATGTGGACATGAAGCTAGGGTTAGGGTTGAACCAGGATGTGGACATGAAGCTAGGGGTAGGCTTGAACCAGGATGTGGACATGAAGCTAGGGGTAGGGTTGAACCATGATGTGGACATGAAGCTAGGGTTAGGGTTGAACCAGGATGTGGACATGAAGCTAGGGTTAGGGTTGAACCGGGATGTGGACATGAAGCTAGGGTTAGGGTTGAACCAGGATGTGGACATGAAGCTAGGGTTAGGGTTGAACCAGGATGTGGACATCAAGCTAGGGTTAGGGTTGAACCAGGATGTGGACATGAAGCTAGGGTTAGGGTTGAACCAGGATGTGGACATGAAGCTAGGGTTAGAGTTGAACTGGGATGTGGACATGAAGCTAGGGTTAGGGTTAGAGTTGAACCTGAACCAGGATGTAGACATGAAGCTAGGGTTAGGGTTGAAACAGGATGTGGACATGAAGCTAGGGTTAGGGTTGAACCAGGATGTGGACATGAAGCTAGGGTTAGAGTTGAACTGGGATGTGGACATGAAGCTAGAGTTAGGGTTGAACTGGGATGTGGACATGAAGCTAGGGTTAGGGTTAAGGTTGAACCTGAACCAGGATGTAGACATGAAGCTAGGGTTAGCGTTGAACCATGATGTGGACATGAAGCTAGAGTTAGGGTTGAACTAGGATGTGGACATGAAGCTATGGTTAGGGTTGAACCCGGATGTGGACATGAAGCTAGGGTTAGGGTTGAACCAGGATGTGGACATGAAGCTAGGGGTAGGGTTGAACCAGGATGTGGACATCAAGCTAGGGGTAGGGTTGAACTAGGATGCGAACATGAAGCTAGGGTTAGGGTTGAACTGGGATGTGGACATGAAGCTAGGGTTAGGGTTAGAGTTGAACCTGAACCAGGATGTAGACATGAAGCTAGGGTTAGGGTTGAAACAGGATGTGGACATGAAGCTAGGGTTAGGGTTGAACCAGGATGTGGACATGAAGCTAGGGTTAGAGTTGAACTGGGATGTGGACATGAAGCTAGAGTTAGGGTTGAACTGGGATGTGGACATGAAGCTAGGGTTAGGGTTAAGGTTGAACCTGAACCAGGATGTAGACATGAAGCTAGGGTTAGCGTTGAACCATGATGTGGACATGAAGCTAGAGTTAGGGTTGAACCGGGATGTGGACATGAAGCTAGGGTTAGGGTTGAAACAGGATGTGGACATGAAGCTAGGGTTAGGGTTGAACCAGGATGTGGACATGAAGCTAGGGTTAGGGTTGAACTGGGATGTGGACATGAAGCTAGGGGTAGGGTTGAACTAGGATGCGAACATGAAGCTAGGGTTAGGGTTGAACTGGGATGTGGACATGAAGCTAGGGGTAGGGTTGAACCAGGATGTGGACATGAAGCTAGGGGTAGGGTTGAACCAGGATGTGGATATGAAGCTAGGTTTAGGGTTGTACCAGGATGTGGACATGAAGCTAGGGGTAGGGTTGAACCAGGATGTGGACATGAAGCAAGGGTAAAGGTTGAACCAGGATGTGGACATGAATCTAGGGGTAGGCTTGAACCAGGATGTGGACATGAAGCTAGGGGTAGGGTTGAACCATGATGTGGACATGAAGCTAGGGTTAGGGTTGAACCAGGATGTGGACATGAAGCTAGGGTTAGGGTTGAACCGGGATGTGGACATGAAGCTAGGGTTAGGGTTGAACCAGGATGTGGACATGAAGCTAGGGTTAGGGTTGAACCAGGATGTGGACATCAAGCTAGGGTTAGGATTGAACCAGGATGTGGAAATGAAGCTAGGGTTAGGGTTGAACCAGGATGTGGACATGAAGCTAGGGTTAGAGTTGAATTGGGATGTGGACATGAAGCTAGAGTTAGGGTTGAACTGGGATGTGGACATGAAGCTAGGGTTAGGGTTAGAGTTGAACCTGAACCAGGATGTAGACATGAAGCTAGGGTTAGGGTTGAACCAGGATGTGGACATGAAGCTAAGGTTAGGGTTAAACCAGGATGTGGACATGAAGCTAGAGTTAGGGTTGAACTGGGATGTGGACATGAAGCTAGGGTTAGGGTTAGAGTTGAACCTGAACCAGGATGTAGACATGAAGCTAGGGTTAGCGTTGAACCATGATGTGGACATGAAGCTAGAGTTAGGGTTGAACTAGGATGTGGACATGAAGCTAGGGTTAGGGTTGAACTGGGATGTGGACATGAAGCTAGGGTTAGGGTTGAACCAGGATGTGGACATGAAGCTAGGGGTAGGGTTGAGCCAGGATGTGGACATCAAGCTAGGGGTAGAGTTGAACCAGGATGTGGACATGAAGCTAGGGTTAGGGTTGAACTGGGATGTGGACATGAAGCTAGGGCTAGGGTTGAAACAGGATGTGGACATGAAGCTAGGGTTAGGGTTGAACCAGGATGTGGACATGAAGCTAGGGTTAGGGTTGAACCAGGATGTGGACATGAAGCTAGGGGTAGGGTTGAACCGGGATGTGGACATGAAGCTAGGGTTAGGGTTGAACTCGGATGGGGACATGAAGCTAGGGGTAGGGTTGAACCAGGATGTGGACATGAAGCTAGGGTTAGGGTTGAACTGGGATGGGGACATGAAGCTAGGGGTAGGGTTGAACCAGGATGTGGACATGAAGCTTGGGGTAGGGTTGAACCAGGATGTGGACATGAAGCTAGGGGTAGGGTTGAACCAGGATGTGGACATGAAGCTAGGGGTAGGGTTGAACCGGGATGTGGACATGAAGCTAGGGTTAGGGTTGAACCATGATGTGGACATGAAGCTAGGGTTAGGGTTGAACCAGGATGTGGACATGAAGCTAGGGTTATGGTTGAACCAGGATGTGGACATGAAGCTAGGGTTAGGGTTGAACCAGGATGTGGACATGAAGCTAGGGTTAGAGTTGAACTGGGATGTGGACATGAAGCTAGGGTTAGCGTTGAACCATGATGTCGACATGAAGCTAGGGTTAGGGTTGACCTGTGATGTGGACATGAAGCTAGGGCTAAGGTTGAAACGGGATGTGGACATGAAGCTAGAGTTAGGGTTGAACTGGGATGTGGACATGAAGCTAGGGTTAGGGTTAAGGTTGAACCTGAACCAGGATGTAGACATGAAGCTAGGGTTAGCGTTGAACCATGATGTGGACATGAAGCTAGAGTTAGGGTTGAACTAGGATGTGGACATGAAGCTATGGTTAGGGTTGAACCCGGATGTGGACATGAAGCTAGGGGTAGGGATGAACCAGGATGTGGACATGAAGCTAGGGGTAGGGTTGAACCAGGATGTGGACATCAAGCTAGGGGTAGAGTTGAACCAGGATGTGGACATGAAGCTAGGGTTAGGGTTGAACTGGGATGTGGACATGAAGCTAGGGTTAGGGTTGAAACAGGATGTGGACATGATGCTAGGGTTAGGGTTGAACCAGGATGTGGACATTAAGCTAGGGTTAGGGTTGAACTGGGATGTGGACATGAAGCTAGGGGTAGGGTTGAACTAGGATTCGGACATGAAGCTAGGGTTAGGGTTGAACCGGGATGTGGACATGTAGCTAGGGGTAGGGTTGAACGAGGATGTGGACATGAAGCTAGGGGTAGGGTTGAACCAGGATGTGGACATGAAGCAAGGGTAAAGGTTGAACCAGGATGTGGACATGAAGCTAGGGGTAGGCTTGAACCAGGATGTGGACATGAAGCTAGGGGTAGGGTTGAACCATGATGTGGACATGAAGCTAGGGTTAGGGTTGAACCAGGATGTGGACATGAAGCTAGGGTTAGGGTTGAAACAGGATGTGGACATGAAGCTAGGGTTAGGGTTGAACCAGGATGTGGACATGAAGCTAGGGTTAGGGTTGAACCAGGATGTGGACATGAAGCTAGGGGTAGGGTTGAACCGGGATGTGGACATGAAGCTAGGGTTAGGGTTGAACTCGGATGGGGACATGAAGCTAGGGGTAGGGTTGAACCAGGATGTGGACATGAAGCGAGGGTTAGGGTTGAACTGGGATGGGGACATGAAGCTAGGGGTAGGGTTGAACCAGGATGTGGACATGAAGCTTGGGGTAGGGTTGAACCAGGATGTGGACATGAAGCTAGGGGTAGGGTTGAACCAGGATGTGGACATGAATCTAGGGGTAGGGTTGAACCGGGATGTGGACATGAAGCTAGGGTTAGGGTTGAACCATGATGTGGACATGAAGCTAGGGTTAGGGTTGAACCAGGATGTGGACATGAAGCTAGGGTTAGGGTTGAACCAGGATGTGGACATGAAGCTAGGGTTAGGGTTGAACCAGGATGTGGACATGAAGCTAGGGTTAGAGTTGAACTGGGATGTGGACATGAAGCTAGAGTTAGGGTTGAACTGGGATGTGGACATGAAGCTAGGGTTAGGGTTAGAGTTGAACCTGAACCAGGATGTAGACATGAAGCTAGGGTTAGCGTTGAACCATGATGTCGACATGAAGCTAGGGTTAGGGTTGACCTGTGATGTGGACATGAAGCTAGGGCTAAGGTTGAAACGGGATGTGGACATGAAGCTAGAGTTAGGGTTGAACTGGGATGTGGACATGAAGCTAGGGTTAGGGTTAAGGTTGAACCTGAACCAGGATGTAGACATGAAGCTAGGGTTAGCGTTGAACCATGATGTGGACATGAAGCTAGGGTTAGGGTTGAACCGGGATGTGGACATGAAGCTAGGGTTAGGGTTGAACCAGGATGTGGAAATGAAGCTAGGGTTAGGGTGGAACTGGGAGGTGGACATGAAGCTATTGTTAGGGTTGAACTAGGTTGTGGACATGAAGCTAGGGTTAGAGTTGAACCGGGATGTGGACTTGAAGCTAGGGTTAGGGTTGAACCAGGATGTGGACATGAAGCTAGGGTTAGGGTTGATCCAGGATGTGGACATGAAGCTAGGGTTAGGGTTGAAACAGGATGTGGACATGAAGCTAGGGGTAGGGTTGAACCAGGATGTGGACATGAAGCAAGGGTAAGGGTTGAACCAGGATGTGGACATGAAGCTAGGGGTAGGATTGAACCAGGATGTGGACATGAAGCAAGGGTAAGGGTTGAACCAGGATGTGGACATGAAGTTAGGGGTAGGCTTGAACCAGGATGTGGACATGAAGCTAGGGGTAGGGTTGAACCATGATGTGGACATGAAGCTAGGGTTAGGGTCGAACCAGGATGTGGACATGAAGCTAGGGTTAGGGTTGAACCGGGATGTGGACATGAAGCTAGGGTTAGGGTTGAACCAGGATGTGGAAATGAAGCTAGGGTTAGGGTTGAACTGGGATGTGGACATGAAGCTAGTGTTAGGGTTGAACTAGGATGTGGACATGAAGCTAGGGTTAGAGTTGAACCGGGATGTGGACTTGAAGCTAGGGTTAGGGTTGAACCAGGATGTGGACATGAAGCTAGGGTTAGGGTTGAACCAGGATGTGGACATGAAGCTAGGGTTAGGGTTGTACCAGGATGTGGACATCAAGCTAGGGGTAGGGATTAACCAGGATGTGGACATCAAGCTAGGTTTAGAGATGAACTGGGATTTGGACATGAAGCTAGGGTTAGAGTTGAACTGGGATGTGGACATGAATCTAGGGTTAGGGTTGAACCAGGATGTGGACATGAAGCTAGGGGTAGGGTTGAACCAGGATGTGGATATGAAGCTAGGTTTAGGGTTGTACCAGGATGTGGACATGAAGCTAGGGTTAGGGTTGAACCAGGATGTGGACATGAAGCTAGGGGTAGGCTTGAACCAGGATGTGGACATGAAGCTAGGGGTAGGGTTGAACCATGATGTGGACATGAAGCTAGGGTTAGGGTTGAACCAGGATGTGGACATGAAGCTAGGGTTAGGGTTGAACCGGGATGTGGACATGAAGCTAGGGTTAGGGTTGAACCAGGATGTGGACATGAAGCTAGGGTTAGGGTTGAACCAGGATGTGGAGATCAAGCTAGGTTTAGGGTTGAACCAGGATGTGGACATGAAGCTAGGGTTAGGGTTGAACCAGGATGTGGACATGAAGCTAGGGTTAGAGTTGAACTGGGATGTGGACATGAAGCTAGGGTTAGGGTTAGAGTTGAACCTGAACCAGGATGTAGACATGAAGCTAGGGTTAGGGTTGAAACAGGATGTGGACATGAAGCTAGGGTTAGGGTTGAACCAGGATGTGGACATGAAGCTAGGGTTAGAGTTGAACTGGGATGTGGACATGAAGCTAGAGTTAGGGTTGAACTGGGATGTGGACATGAAGCTAGGGTTAGGGTTAAGGTTGAACCTGAACCAGGATGTAGACATGAAGCTAGGGTTAGCGTTGAACCATGGTGTGGACATGAAGCTAGAGTTAGGGTTGAACCAGGATGTGGACATGAAGCTATGGTTAGGGTTGAACCCGGATGTGGACATGAAGCTAGGGTTAGGGTTGAACCAGGATGTGGACATGAAGCTAGGGGTAGGGTTGAACCAGGATGTGGACATCAAGCTAGGGGTAGAGTTGAACCAGGATGTGGACATGAAGCTAGGGTTAGGGTTGAACCGGGATGTGGACATGAAGCTAGGGTTAGGGTTGAAACAGGATGTGGACATGAAGCTAGGGTTAGGGTTGAACCAGGATGTGGACATGAAGCTAGGGTTAGGGTTGAACTGGGATGTGGACATGAAGCTAGGGGTAGGGTTGAACTAGGATGCGAACATGAAGCTAGGGTTAGGGTTGAACCGGGATGTGGACATGAAGCTAGGGGTAGGGTTGAACCAGGATGTGGACATGAAGCTAGGGGTAGGGTTGAACCAGGATGTGGATATGAAGCTAGGTTTAGGGTTGTACCAGGATGTGGACATGAAGCTAGGGGTAGGGTTGAACCAGGATGTGGACATGAAGCAAGGGTAAAGGTTGAACCAGGATGTGGACATGAATCTAGGGGTAGGCTTGAACCAGGATGTGGACATGAAGCTAGGGGTAGGGTTGAACCATGATGTGGACATGAAGCTAGGGTTAGGGTTGAACCAGGATGTGGACATGAAGCTAGGGTTAGGGTTGAACCGGGATGTGGACATGAAGCTAGGGTTAGGGTTGAACCAGGATGTGGACATGAAGCTAGGGTTAGGGTTGAACCAGGATGTGGACATCAAGCTAGGGTTAGGATTGAACCAGGATGTGGAAATGAAGCTAGGGTTAGGGTTGAACCAGGATGTGGACATGAAGCTAGGGTTAGAGTTGAATTGGGATGTGGACATGAAGCTAGAGTTAGGGTTGAACTGGGATGTGGACATGAAGCTAGGGTTAGGGTTAGAGTTGAACCTGAACCAGGATGTAGACATGAAGCTAGGGTTAGGGTTGAACCAGGATGTGGACATGAAGCTAAGGTTAGGGTTAAACCAGGATGTGGACATGAAGCTAGAGTTAGGGTTGAACTGGGATGTGGACATGAAGTTAGGGTTAGGGTTAGAGTTGAACCTGAACCAGGATGTAGACATGAAGCTAGGGTTAGCGTTGAACCATGATGTGGACATGAAGCTAGAGTTAGGGTTGAACTAGGATGTGGACATGAAGCTAGGGTTAGGGTTGAACTGGGATGTGGACATGAAGCTAGGGTTAGGGTTGAACCAGGATGTGGACATGAAGCTAGGGGTAGGGTTGAGCCAGGATGTGGACATCAAGCTAGGGGTAGAGTTGAACCAGGATGTGGACATGAAGCTAGGGTTAGGGTTGAACTGGGATGTGGACATGAAGCTAGGGCTAGGGTTGAAACAGGATGTGGACATGAAGCTAGGGTTAGGGTTGAACCAGGATGTGGACATGAAGCTAGGGTTAGGGTTGAACCAGGATGTGGACATGAAGCTAGGGGTAGGGTTGAACCGGGATGTGGACATGAAGCTAGGGTTAGGGTTGAACTCGGATGGGGACATGAAGCTAGGGGTAGGGTTGAACCAGGATGTGGACATGAAGCTAGGGTTAGGGTTGAACTGGGATGGGGACATGAAGCTAGGGGTAGGGTTGAACCAGGATGTGGACATGAAGCTTGGGGTAGGGTTGAACCAGGATGTGGACATGAAGCTAGGGGTAGGGTTGAACCAGGATGTGGACATGAAGCTAGGGGTAGGGTTGAACCGGGATGTGGACATGAAGCTAGGGTTAGGGTTGAACCATGATGTGGACATGAAGCTAGGGTTAGGGTTGAACCAGGATGTGGACATGAAGCTAGGGTTAGGGTTGAACCAGGATGTGGACATGAAGCTAGGGTTAGGGTTGAACCAGGATGTGGACATGAAGCTAGGGTTAGAGTTGAACTGGGATGTGGACATGAAGCTAGAGTTAGGGTTGAACTGGGATGTCGACATGAAGCTAGGGTTAGGGTTAGAGTTGAACCTGAACCAGGATGTAGACATGAAGCTAGGGTTAGCGTTGAACCATGATGTCGACATGAAGCTAGGGTTAGGGTTGACCTGTGATGTGGACATGAAGCTAGGGCTAAGGTTGAAACGGGATGTGGACATGAAGCTAGAGTTAGGGTTGAACTGGGATGTGGACATGAAGCTAGGGTTAGGGTTAAGGTTGAACCTGAACCAGGATGTAGACATGAAGCTAGGGTTAGCGTTGAACCATGATGTGGACATGAAGCTAGAGTTAGGGTTGAACTAGGATGTGGACATGAAGCTATGGTTAGGGTTGAACCCGGATGTGGACATGAAGCTAGGGGTAGGGATGAACCAGGATGTGGACATGAAGCTAGGGGTAGGGTTGAACCAGGATGTGGACATCAAGCTAGGGGTAGAGTTGAACCAGGATGTGGACATGAAGCTAGGGTTAGGGTTGAACTGGGATGTGGACATGAAGCTAGGGTTAGGGTTGAAACAGGATGTGGACATGATGCTAGGGTTAGGGTTGAACCAGGATGTGGACATTAAGCTAGGGTTAGGGTTGAACTGGGATGTGGACATGAAGCTAGGGGTAGGGTTGAACTAGGATTCGGACATGAAGCTAGGGTTAGGGTTGAACCGGGATGTGGACATGTAGCTAGGGGTAGGGTTGAACGAGGATGTGGACATGAAGCTAGGGGTAGGGTTGAACCAGGATGTGGACATGAAGCAAGGGTAAAGGTTGAACCAGGATGTGGACATGAAGCTAGGGGTAGGCTTGAACCAGGATGTGGACATGAAGCTAGGGGTAGGGTTGAACCATGATGTGGACATGAAGCTAGGGTTAGGGTTGAACCAGGATGTGGACATGAAGCTAGGGTTAGGGTTGAACCAGGATGTGGACATGAAGCTAGGGGTAGGGTTGAACCGGGATGTGGACATGAAGCTAGGGTTAGGGTTGAACTCGGATGGGGACATGAAGCTAGGGGTAGGGTTGAACCAGGATGTGGACATGAAGCTAGGGTTAGGGTTGAACTGGGATGGGGACATGAAGCTAGGGGTAGGGTTGAACCAGGATGTGGACATGAAGCTTGGGGTAGGGTTGAACTGGGATGTGGACATGAAGCTAGGGGTAGGGTTGAACCAGGATGTGGACATGAAGCTAGGGGTAGGGTTGAACCGGGATGTGGACATGAAGCTAGGGTTAGGGTTGAACCATGATGTGGACATGAAGCTAGGGTTAGGGTTGAACCAGGATGTGGACATGAAGCTAGGGTTAGGGTTGAACCAGGATGTGGACATGAAGCTAGGGTTAGGGTTGAACCAGGATGTGGACATGAAGCTAGGGTTAGAGTTGAACTGGGATGTGGACATGAAGCTAGAGTTAGGGTTGAACTGGGATGTGGACATGAAGCTAGGGTTAGGGTTAGAGTTGAACCTGAACCAGGATGTAGACATGAAGCTAGGGTTAGCGTTGAACCATGATGTCGACATGAAGCTAGGGTTAGGGTTGACCTGTGATGTGGACATGAAGCTAGGGCTAAGGTTGAAACGGGATGTGGACATGAAGCTAGAGTTAGGGTTGAACTGGGATGTGGACATGAAGCTAGGGTTAGGGTTAAGGTTGAACCTGAACCAGGATGTAGACATGAAGCTAGGGTTAGCGTTGAACCATGATGTGGACATGAAGCTAGAGTTAGGGTTGAACTAGGATGTGGACATGAAGCTATGGTTAGGGTTGAACCCGGATGTGGACATGAAGCTAGGGGTAGGGATGAACCAGGATGTGGACATGAAGCTAGGGGTAGGGTTGAACCAGGATGTGGACATCAAGCTAGGGGTAGAGTTGAACCAGGATGTGGACATGAAGCTAGGGTTAGGGTTGAACTGGGATGTGGACATGAAGCTAGGGTTAGGGTTGAAACAGGATGTGGACATGATGCTAGGGATAGGGTTGAACCAGGATGTGGACATTAAGCTAGGGTTAGGGTTGAACTGGGATGTGGACATGAAGCTAGGGGTAGGGTTGAACTAGGATTCGGACATGAAGCTAGGGTTAGGGTTGAACCGGGATGTGGACATGTAGCTAGGGGTAGGGTTGAACGAGGATGTGGACATGAAGCTAGGGGTAGGGTTGAACCAGGATGTGGACATGAAGCAAGGGTAAAGGTTGAACCAGGATGTGGACATGAAGCTAGGGGTAGGCTTGAACCAGGATGTGGACATGAAGCTAGGGGTAGGGTTGAACCATGATGTGGACATGAAGCTAGGGTTAGGGTTGAACCAGGATGTGGACATGAAGCTAGGGTTAGGGTTGAACCGGGATGTGGACATGAAGCTAGGGTTAGGGTTGAACCAGGATGTGGACATGAAGCTAGGGTTATGGTTGAACCAGGATGTGGACATCAAGCTAGGGTTAGGGTTGAACCAGGATGTGGACATGAAGCTAGGGTTAGAGTTGAACTGGGATGTGGACATGAAGCTAGAGTTAGGGTTGAACTAGGATGTGGACATGAAGCTAGGGTTAGGGTTAGAGTTGAACCTGAACCAGGATGTAGACATGAAGCTAGGGTTAGGGTTGAACCAGGATGTGGACATGAAGCTAGGGTTAGGGTTGAACCAGGATGTGGACATGAAGCTAGAGTTAGGGTTGAACTGGGATGTGGACATGAAGCTAGGGTTAGGGTTAGAGTTGAACCTGAACCAGGATGTAGACATGAAGCTAGGGTTAGCGTTGAACCATGATGTGGACATGAAGCTAGAGTTAGGGTTGAACTAGGATGTGGACATGAAGCTATGGTTAGGGTTGAACCAGGATGTGGACATGAAGCTAGGGTTAGGGTTGAACCAGGATGTGGACATGAAGCTAGGGGTAGGGTTGAACCAGGATGTGGACATCAAGCTAGGGGTAGGGTTGAACTGGGATGTGGACATGAAGCTAGAGTTAGGGTTGAACTGGGATGTGGACATGAAGCTAGGGTTAGGGTTAAGGTTGAACCTGAACCAGGATGTAGACATGAAGCTAGGGTTAGCGTTGAACCATGATGTGGACATGAAGCTAGAGTTAGGGTTGAACTAGGATGTGGACATGAAGCTATGGTTAGGGTTGAACCAGGATGTGGACATGAAGCTAGGGGTAGGGTTGAACCAGGATGTGGACATCAAGCTAGGGGTAGAGTTGAACCGGGATGTGGACATGAAGCTAGGGTTAGGGTTGAACTGGGATGTGGACATGAAGCTAGGGTTAGGGTTGAAACAGGATGTGGACATGAAGCTAGGGTTAGGGTTGAACCAGGATGTGGACATGAAGCTAGGGTTAGGGTTGAACTGGGATGTGGACATGAAGCTAGGGGTAGGGTTGAACTAGGATGCGGACATGAAGCTAGGGTTAGGGTTGAACCGAGATGTGGACATGAAGCTAGGGGTAGGGTTGAACCAGGATGTGGACATGAAGCTAGGGGTAGGGTTGAACCAGGATGTGGATATGAAGCTAGGTTTAGGGTTGTACCAGGATGTGGACATCAAGCTAGGGGTAGGGTTGAAACAGGATGTGGACATGAAGCAAGGGTAAAGGTTGAACCAGGATGTGGACATGAAGCTAGGGGTAGGCTTGAACCAGGATGTCGACATGAAGCTAGGGTTAGGGTTGAACCAGGATGTGGACATGAAGCTAGGGTTAGGGTTGAACTGGGATGTGGACATGAAGCTAGGGTTAGGGTTGAACCGGGATGTGGACATGAAGCTAGGGGTAGGGTTGAACCAGGATGTGGACATGAAGCTAGGGGTAGGGTTGAACCAGGATGTGGATATGAAGCTAGGTTTAGGGTTGTACCAGGATGTGGACATGAAGCTAGGGGTAGGGTTGAACCAGGATGTGGACATGAAGCAAGGGTAAAGGTTGAACCAGGATGTGGACATGAATCTAGGGGTAGGATTGAACCAGGATGTGGACATGAAGCTAGGGGTAGGGTTGAACCATGATGTGGACATGAAGCTAGGGTTAGGGTTGAACCAGGATGTGGACATGAAGCTAGGGTTAGGGTTGAACCGGGATGTGGACATGAAGCTAGGGTTAGGGTTGAACCAGGATGTGGACATGAAGCTAGGGTTAGGGTTGAACCAGGATGTGGACATCAAGCTAGGGTTAGGGTTGAACCAGGATGTGGAAATGAAGCTAGGGTTAGGGTTGAACCAGGATGTGGACATGAAGCTAGGGTTAGAGTTGAACTGGGATGTGGACATGAAGCTAGAGTTAGGGTTGAACTGGGATGTGGACATGAAGCTAGGGTTAGGGTTAGAGTTGAACCTGAACCAGGATGTAGACATGAAGCTAGGGTTAGGGTTGAACCAGGATGTGGACATGAAGCTAAGGTTAGGGTTAAACCAGGATGTGGACATGAAGCTAGAGTTAGGGTTGAACTGGGATGTGGACATGAAGCTAGGGTTAGGGTTAGAGTTGAACCTGAACCAGGATGTAGACATGAAGCTAGGGTTAGCGTTGAACCATGATGTGGACATGAAGCTAGAGTTAGGGTTGAACTAGGATGTGGACATGAAGCTAGGGTTAGGGTTGAACTGGGATGTGGACATGAAGCTAGGGTTAGGGTTGAACCAGGATGTGGACATGAAGCTAGGGGTAGGGTTGAACCAGGATGTGGACATCAAGCTAGGGGTAGAGTTGAACCAGGATGTGGACATGAAGCTAGGGTTAGGGTTGAACTGGGATGTGGACATGAAGCTAGGGTTAGGGTTGAAACAGGATGTGGACATGAAGCTAGGGTTAGGGTTGAACCAGGATGTGGACATGAAGCTAGGGTTGGGGTTGAACCAGGATGTGGACATGAAGCTAGGGGTAGGGTTGAACCGGGATGTGGACATGAAGCTAGGGTTAGGGTTGAACTCGGATGGGGACATGAAGCTAGGGGTAGGGTTGAACCAGGATGTGGACATGAAGCTAGGGTTAGGGTTGAACTGGGATGGGGACATGAAGCTAGGGGTAGGGTTGAACCAGGATGTGGACATGAAGCTTGGGGTAGAATTGAACCAGGATGTGGACATGAAGCTAGGGGTAGGGTTGAACCAGGATGTGGACATGAAGCTAGGGGTAGGGTTGAACCAGGATGTGGACATGAAGCTAGGGTTAGGGTTGAACCATGATGTGGACATGAAGCTAGGGTTAGGGTTGAACCAGGATGTGGACATGAAGCTAGGGTTAGGGTTGAACCAGGATGTGGACATGAAGCTAGGGTTAGGGTTGAACCAGGATGTGGACATGAAGCTAGGGTTAGAGTTGAACTGGGATGTGGACATGAAGCTAGAGTTAGGGTTGAACTGGGATGTGGACATGAAGCTAGGGTTAGGGTTAGAGTTGAACCTGAACCAGGATGTAGACATGAAGCTAGGGTTAGCGTTGAACCATGATGTCGACATGAAGCTAGGGTTAGGGTTGACCTGTGATGTGGACATGAAGCTAGGGCTAAGGTTGAAACGGGATGTGGACATGAAGCTAGAGTTAGGGTTGAACTGGGATGTGGACATGAAGCTAGGGTTAGGGTTAAGGTTGAACCTGAACCAGGATGTAGACATGAAGCTAGGGTTAGCGTTGAACCATGATGTGGACATGAAGCTAGAGTTAGGGTTGAACTAAGATGTGGACATGAAGCTATGGTTAGGGTTGAACCCGGATGTGGACATGAAGCTAGGGGTAGGGATGAACCAGGATGTGGACATGAAGCTAGGGGTAGGGTTGAACCAGGATGTGGACATCAAGCTAGGGGTAGAGTTGAACCAGGATGTGGACATGAAGCTAGGGTTAGGGTTGAACTGGGATGTGGACATGAAGCTAGGGTTAGGGTTGAAACAGGATGTGGACATGAAGCTAGGGTTAGGGTTGAACCAGGATGTGGACATGAAGCTAGGGTTAGGGTTGAACTGGGATGTGGACATGAAGCTAGGGGTAGGGTTGAACTAGGATTCGGACATGAAGCTAGGGTTAGGGTTGAACCGGGATGTGGACATGTAGCTAGGGGTAGGGTTGAACGAGGATGTGGACATGAAGCTAGGGGTAGGGTTGAACTGGGATGTGGACATGAAGCAAGGGTAAAGGTTGAACCAGGATGTGGACATGAAGCTAGGGGTAGGCTTGAACCAGGATGTGGACATGAAGCTAGGGGTAGGGTTGAACCATGATGTGGACATGAAGCTAGGGTTAGGGTTGAACCAGGATGTGGACATGAAGCTAGGGTTAGGGTTGAACCGGGATGTGGACATGAAGCTAGGGTTAGGGTTGAACCAGGATGTGGACATGAAGCTAGGGTTAGGGTTGAACCAGGATGTGGACATGAAGCTAGGGTTAGGGTTGAACCAGGATGTGGACATGAAGCTAGGGTTAGGGTTGAACCAGGATGTGGACATGAAGCTAGGGTTAGAGTTGAACTGGGATGTGGACATGAAGCTAGAGTTAGGGTTGAACTGGGATGTGGACATGAAGCTAGGGTTAGGGTTAGAGTTGAACCTGAACCAGGATGTAGACATGAAGCTAGGGTTAGGGTTGAACCAGGATGTGGACATGAAGCTAGGGTTAGGGTTGAACCAGGATGTAGACATGAAGCTAGAGTTAGGGTTGAACTGGGATGTGGACATGAAGCTAGGGTTAGGGTTAGAGTTGAACCTGAACCAGGATGTAGACATGAAGCTAGGGTTAGCGTTGAACCATGATGTGGACATGAAGCTAGAGTTAGGGTTGAACTAGGATGTGGACATGAAGCTATGGTTAGGGTTGAACTCGGATGTGGACATGAAGATAGGGTTAGGGTTGAACCAGGATGTGGACATGAATATAGGGGTAGGGTTGAACCAGGATGTGGACATCAAGCTAGGGGTAGGGTTGAACTGGGATGTGGACATGAAGCTAGAGTTAGGGTTGAACTGGGATGTGGACATGAAGCTAGGGTTAGGGTTAAGGTTGAACCTGAACCAGGATGTAGACATGAAGCTAGGGTTAGCGTTGAACCATGATGTGGACATGAAGCTAGAGTTAGGGTTGAACTAGGATGTGGACATGAAGCTATGGTTAGGGTTAGAGTTGAACCTGAACCAGGATGTAGACATGAAGCTAGGGTTAGGGTTGAACTAGGATGTGGACATGAAGCTAGGGTTAGGGTTGAACCAGGATGTAGACATGAAGCTAGAGTTAGGGTTGAACTGGGATGTGGACATGAAGCTAGGGTTAGGGTTAGAGTTGAACCTGAACCAGGATGTAGACATGAAGCTAGGGTTAGCGTTGAACCATGATGTGGACATGAAGCTAGAGTTAGGGTTGAACTAGGATGTGGACATGAAGCTATGGTTAGGGTTGAACCCGGATGTGGACATGAAGCTAGGGTTAGGGTTAAACCAGGATGTGGACATGAAGCTAGGGGTAGGGTTGAACCAGGATGTGGACATCAAGCTAGGGGTAGGGTTGAACTGGGATGTGGACATGAAGCTAGAGTTAGAGTTGAACTGGGATGTGGACATGAAGCTAGGGTTAGGGTTAAGGTTGAACCTGAACCAGGATGTAGACATGAAGCTAGGGTTAGCGTTGAACCATGATGTGGACATGAAGCTAGAGTTAGGGTTGAACTAGGATGTGGACATGAAGCTATGGTTAGGGTTGAACCTGGATGTGGACATGAAGCTAGGGTTAGGGTTGAACCAGGATGTGGACATGAAGCTAGGGGTAGGGTTGAACCAGGATGTGGACATCAAGCTAGGGGTAGAGTTGAACCAGGATGTGGACATGAAGCTAGGGTTAGGGTTGAACCAGGATGTGGACATGAAGCTAGGGTTAGGGTTGAAACAGGATGTGGACATGAAGCTAGGGTTAGGGTTGAACCAGGATGTGGACATGAAGCTAGGGTTAGGGTTGAACTGGGATGTGGACATGAAGCTAGGGGTAGGGTTGAACTAGGATGCGGACATGAAGCTAGGGTTAGGGTTGAACCGGGATGTGGACATGAAGCTAGGGGTAGGTGGGAACCAGGATGTGGACATGAAGCTAGGGGTAGGGTTGAACCAGGATGTGGATATGAAGCTAGGTTTAGGGTTGTACCAGGATGTGGACATCAAGCTAGGGGTAGGGTTGAAACAGGATGTGGACATGAAGCAAGGGTAAAGGTTGAACCAGGATGTGGACATGAAGCTAGGGGTAGGCTTGAACCAGGATGTCGACATGAAGCTAGGGGTAGGGTTGAACCATGATGTGGACATGAAGCTAGGGTTAGGGTTGAACCAGGATGTGGACATGAAGCTAGGGTTAGGGTTGAACCGGGATGTGGACATGAAGCTAGGGTTAGGGTTGAACCAGGATGTGGACATGAAGCTAGGGTTAGGGTTGAACTCGGATGGGGACATGAAGCTAGGGGTAGGGTTGAACCAGGATGTGGACATGAAGCTAGGGTTAGGGTTGAACTGGGATGGGGACATGAAGCTAGGGGTAGGGTTGAACCAGGATGTGGACATGAAGCTTGGGGTAGGGTTGAACCAGGATGTGGACATGAAGCTAGGGGTAGGGTTGAACCAGGATGTGGACATGAAGCTAGGGGTAGGGTTGAACCGGGATGTGGACATGAAGCTAGGGTTAGGGTTGAACCATGATGTGGACATGAAGCTAGGGTTAGGGTTGAACTAGGATGTGGACATGAAGCTAGGGTTAGGGTTGAACCAGGATGTGGACATGAAGCTAGGGTTAGGGTTGAACCAGGATGTGGACATGAAGCTAGGGTTAGAGTTGAACTGGGATGTGGACATGAAGCTAGAGTTAGGGTTGAACTGGGATGTGGACATGAAGCTAGGGTTAGGGTTAGAGTTGAACCTGAACCAGGATGTAGACATGAAGCTAGGGTTAGCGTTGAACCATGATGTCGACATGAAGCCAGGGTTAGGGTTGACCTGTGATGTGGACATGAAGCTAGGGTTAAGGTTGAAACGGGATGTGGACATGAAGCTAGAGTTAGGGTTGAACTGGGATGTGGACATGAAGCTAGGGTTAGGGCTAAGGTTGAACCTGAACCAGGATGTAGACATGAAGCTAGGGTTAGCGTTGAACCATGATGTGGACATGAAGCTAGAGTTAGGGTTGAACTAGGATGTGGACATGAAGCTATGGTTAGGGTTGAACCCGGATGTAGACATGAAGCTAGGGGTAGGGTTGAACCAGGATGTGGACATGAAGCTAGGGGTAGGGTTGAACCAGGATGTGGACATCAAGCTAGGGGTAGAGTTGAACCAGGATGTGGACATGAAGCTAGGGTTAGGGTTGAACTGGGATGTGGACATGAAGCTAGGGTTAGGGTTGAACCAGGATGTGGACATGAAGCTAGGGTTAGGGTTGAACCGGGATGTGGACATGAAGCTAGGGTTAGGGTTGAACCAGGATGTGGAAATGAAGCTAGGGTTAGGGTTGAACTGGGATGTGGACATGAAGCTAGTGTTAGGGTTGAACTAGGATGTGGACATGAAGCTAGGGTTAGAGTTGAACCGGGATGTGGACTTGAAGCTAGGGTTAGGGTTGAACCAGGATGTGGACTTGAAGCTAGGGTTAGGGTTGAACCAGGATGTGGACATGAAGCTAGGGTTAGGGTTGTACCAGGATGTGGACATCAAGCTAGGGGTAGGGATTAACCAGGATGTGGACATCAAGCTAGGTTTAGAGATGAACTGGGATTTGGACATGAAGCTAGGGTTAGAGTTGAACTGGGATGTGGACATGAATCTAGGGTTAGGGTTGAACCAGGATGTGGACATGAAGCTAGGGGTAGGGTTGAACCAGGATGTGGATATGAAGCTAGGTTTAGGGTTGTACCAGGATGTTGACATGAAGCTAGGGGTAGGGTTGAACCAGGATGTGGACATGAAGCAAGGGTAAAGGTTGAACCAGGATGTGGACATGAAGCTAGGGGTAGGCTTGAACCAGGATGTGGACATGAAGCTAGGGGTAGGGTTGAACCATGATGTGGACATGAAGCTAGGGTTAGGGTTGAACCAGGATGTGGACATGAAGCTAGGGTTAGGGTTGAACCAGGATGTGGACATGAAGCTAGGGTTAGGGTTGAACCAGGATGTGGAAATGAAGCTAGGGTTAGGGTTGAACTGGGATGTGGACATGAAGCTAGGGGTAGGGTTGAACTAGGATGTGGACATGAAGCTAGGGTTAGGGTTGAACCGGGATGTGGATATGAAGCTAGGGTTAGGGTTGAACCAGGATGTGGACATGAAGCTAGGGTTAGGGTTGAACCGGGATGTGGACATGAAGCTAGGGTTAGGGTTGAACCAGGATGTGGACTTGAAGCTAGGGTTAGAGTTGAACCAGGATATGGACATGAAGCTAGGGTTAGGGTTGTACCGCGATGTGGACATGAAGCTAGGGGTAGGGTTGAACCAGGATGTGGACATGAAGCTAGGTTTAGAGTTGAACTGGGATTTGGACATGAAGCTAGGGTTAGGGTTGAACTGGGATATGGACATGAAGCTAGGGGTAGGGTTGAACCTGAATGTCGACATGAAGCTAGGGTTAGGGTTGTACCAGGATGTGGACATGAAGCTAGGGTTAGAGTTGAACTGGGATGTGGACATGAAGCTAGACTAAGGGTTGAACTGGGATGTGGACATGAAGCTAGGGTTAGGGTTAGAATTGAATCTGAACCAGGATGTAGACATGAAGCTAGGGTTAGCGTTGAACCATGATGTGGACATGAAGCTAGAGTTAGGGTTGAACCGGGATGTGGACATGAAGCTAGGGGTAGGGTTGAACCAGGATGTGGACATGAAGCTAGGGTTAGGGTTGAACCAGGATGTGGACATGAAGCTAGGGTTAGGGTTGAACCAGGATGTGGAAATGAAGCTAGGGTTAGGGTTGAACTGGGATGTGGACATGAAGCTAGGGGTAGGGTTGAACTAGGATGTGGACATGAAGCTAGGGTTAGGGTTGTACCGCGATGTGGACATGAAGCTAGGGTTAGGGTTGAACCGGGATGTGGACATGAAGCTAGGGTTAGGGTTGAAACAGGATGTGGACATGAAGCTAGGGTTAGAGTTGAACCAGGATGTGGACATGAAGCTAGGGTTAGGGTTGTACCGCGATGTGGACATGAAGCTAGGGGTAGGGTTGAACCAGGATGTGGACATGAAGCTAGGTTTAGAGTTGAACTGGGATTTGGACATGAAGCTAGGGTTAGGGTTGAACTGGGATATGGACATGAAGCAAGGGGTGGGGTTGATCCTGAATGTGGACATGAAGCTAGGGTTAGGGTTGTACCAGGATGTGGACATGAAGCTAGGGTTAGAGTTGAACTGGGATGTGGACATGAATCTAGGGTTAGGGTTGAACTGGGATGTGGACATGAAGTTAGGGTTAGGGTTGTACCATGATGTGGACATGAAGCTAGGGGTATTGTTAAACCAGTATGTGGACATGAAGCTCGGGTTAGGGTTGAACCGGGATGTGGACATGAAGCTAGGGTTAGGGTTGAACCAGGATGTGGACATGAAGCTAGGGTTAGGGTTGAACCAGGATGTGGACATGAAGCTAGGGGTATGGTTGAACCATGATGTGTACATGAAGCTAGGGTTAGGGTTGAACCAGGATGTGGACATGAAGCTAGGGTTAGGGTTGAACCAGGATGTGGACATGAAGCTAGGGGTAGGGTTGAACCAGGATGTGGACATGAAGCAAGGGTAAGGGTTGAACCAGGATGTGGACATGAAGCTAGGGGTAGGCTTGAACCAGGATGTGGACATGAAGCTAGGGGTAGGGTTGAACCATGATGTGGACATGAAGCTAGGGTTAGGGTTGAACCAGGATGTGGACATGAAGCTAGGGTTAGGGTTGAACCGGGATGTGGACATGAAGCTAGGGTTAGGGTTGAACCAGGATGTGGAAATGAAGCTAGGGTTAGGGTGGAACTGGGATGTGGACATGAAGCTATTGTTAGGGTTGAACTAGGTTGTGGACATGAAGCTAGGGTTAGAGTTGAACCGGGATGTGGACTTGAAGCTAGGGTTAGGGTTGAACCAGGATGTGGACATGAAGCTAGGGTTAGGGTTGATCCAGGATGTGGACATGAAGCTAGGGTTAGGGTTGAACCAGGATGTGGACATGAAGCTAGGGGTAGGGTTGAACCAGGATGTGGACATGAAGCAAGGGTAAGGGTTGAACCAGGATGTGGACATGAAGCTAGGGGTAGGATTGAACCAGGATGTGGACATGAAGCAAGGGTAAGGGTTGAACCAGGATGTGGACATGAAGTTAGGGGTAGGCTTGAACCAGGATGTGGACATGAAGCTAGGGGTAGGGTTGAACCATGATGTGGACATGAAGCTAGGGTTAGGGTCGAACCAGGATGTGGACATGAAGCTAGGGTTAGGGTTGAACCGGGATGTGGACATGAAGCTAGGGTTAGGGTTGAACCAGGATGTGGAAATGAAGCTAGGGTTAGGGTTGAACTGGGATGTGGACATGAAGCTAGTGTTAGGGTTGAACTAGGATGTGGACATGAAGCTAGGGTTAGAGTTGAACCGGGATGTGGACTTGAAGCTAGGGTTAAGGTTGAACTGGGATTTGGACATGAAGCTAGGGTTAGGGTTGAACCAGGATGTGGACATGAAGCTAGGGTTAGGGTTGTACCAGGATGTGGACATCAAGCTAGGGGTAGGGATTAACCAGGATGTGGACATCAAGCTAGGTTTAGAGATGAACTGGGATTTGGACATGAAGCTAGGGTTAGAGTTGAACTGGGATGTGGACATGAATCTAGGGTTAGGGTTGAACCAGGATGTGGACATGAAGCTAGGGGTAGGGTTGAACCAGGATGTGGATATGAAGCTAGGTTTAGGGTTGTACCAGGATGTGGACATGAAGCTAGGGGTAGGGTTGAACCAGGATGTGGACATGAAGCAAGGGTAAAGGTTGAACCAGGATGTGGACATGAAGCTAGGGGTAGGCTTGAACCAGGATGTGGACATGAAGCTAGGGGGGTAGGGTTGAACCATGATGTGGACATGAAGCTAGGGTTAGGGTTGAACCAGGATGTGGACATGAAGCTAGGGTTAGGGTTGAACCGGGATGTGGACATGAAGCTAGGGTTAGGGTTGAACCAGGATGTGGACTTGAAGCTAGGGTTAGGGTTGAACCAGGATGTGGACATCAAGCTAGGGTTAGGGTTGAACCAGGATGTGGACATGAAGCTAGGGTTAGGGTTGAACCAGGATGTGGACATGAAGCTAGGGTTAGAGTTGAACTGGGATGTGGACATGAAGCTAGTGTTAGGGTTGAACTGGGATGTGGACATGAAGCTAGGGTTAGGGTTAGAGTTGAACCTGAACCAGGATGTAGACATGAAGCTAGGGTTAGGGTTGAACCAGGATGTGGACATGAAGCTAGGGTTAGGGTTGAACCAGGATGTGGACATGAAGCTAGGGTTAGGGTTGAACTGGGATGTGGACATGAAGCTAGAGTTAGGGTTAAGGTTGAACCTGAACCAGGATGTAGACATGAAGCTAGGGTTAGCGTTGAACCATGATGTGGACATGAAGCTAGAGTTAGGGTTGAACTAGGATGTGGACATGAAGCTATGGTTAGGGTTGAACTCGGATGTGGACATGAAGCTAGGGTTAGGGTTGAACCAGGATGTGGACATGAAGCTAGGGGTAGGGTTGAACCAGGATGTGGACATCAAGCTAGGGGTAGAGTTGAACCAGGATGTTGACATGAAGCTAGGGTTAGGGTTGAACCGGGATGTGGACATGAAGCTAGGGTTAGGGTTGAACCAGGATGTGGACATGAAGCTAGGGTTAGGGTTGATCCAGGATGTGGACATGAAGCTAGGGTTAGGGTTGAACCAGGATGTGGACATGAAGCTAGGGGTAGGGTTGAACCAGGATGTGGACATGAAGCAAGGGTAAGGGTTGAACCAGGATGTGGACATGAAGCTAGGGGTAGGATTGAACCAGGATGTGGACATGAAGCAAGGGTAAGGGTTGAACCAGGATGTGGACATGAAGTTAGGGGTAGGCTTGAACCAGGATGTGGACATGAAGCTAGGGGTAGGGTTGAACCATGATGTGGACATGAAGCTAGGGTTAGGGTCGAACCAGGATGTGGACATGAAGCTAGGGTTAGGGTTGAACCGGGATGTGGACATGAAGCTAGGGTTAGGGTTGAACCAGGATGTGGAAATGAAGCTAGGGTTAGGGTTGAACTGGGATGTGGACATGAAGCTAGTGTTAGGGTTGAACTAGGATGTGGACATGAAGCTAGGGTTAGAGTTGAACCGGGATGTGGACTTGAAGCTAGGGTTAAGGTTGAACTGGGATTTGGACATGAAGCTAGGGTTAGGGTTGAACCAGGATGTGGACATGAAGCTAGGGTTAGGGTTGTACCAGGATGTGGACATCAAGCTAGGGGTAGGGATTAACCAGGATGTGGACATCAAGCTAGGTTTAGAGATGAACTGGGATTTGGACATGAAGCTAGGGTTAGAGTTGAACTGGGATGTGGACATGAATCTAGGGTTAGGGTTGAACCAGGATGTGGACATGAAGCTAGGGGTAGGGTTGAACCAGGATGTGGATATGAAGCTAGGTTTAGGGTTGTACCAGGATGTGGACATGAAGCTAGGGGTAGGGTTGAACCAGGATGTGGACATGAAGCAAGGGTAAAGGTTGAACCAGGATGTGGACATGAAGCTAGGGGTAGGCTTGAACCAGGATGTGGACATGAAGCTAGGGGGGTAGGGTTGAACAATGATGTGGACATGAAGCTAGGGTTAGGGTTGAACCAGGATGTGGACATGAAGCTAGGGTTAGGGTTGAACCGGGATGTGGACATGAAGCTAGGGTTAGGGTTGAACCAGGATGTGGACTTGAAGCTAGGGTTAGGGTTGAACCAGGATGTGGACATCAAGCTAGGGTTAGGGTTGAACCAGGATGTGGACATGAAGCTAGGGTTAGGGTTGAACCAGGATGTGGACATGAAGCTAGGGTTAGAGTTGAACTGGGATGTGGACATGAAGCTAGTGTTAGGGTTGAACTGGGATGTGGACATGAAGCTAGGGTTAGGGTTAGAGTTGAACCTGAACCAGGATGTAGACATGAAGCTAGGGTTAGGGTTGAACCAGGATGTGGACATGAAGCTAGGGTTAGGGTTGAACCAGGATGTGGACATGAAGCTAGGGTTAGGGTTGAACTGGGATGTGGACATGAAGCTAGAGTTAGGGTTAAGGTTGAACCTGAACCAGGATGTAGACATGAAGCTAGGGTTAGCGTTGAACCATGATGTGGACATGAAGCTAGAGTTAGGGTTGAACTAGGATGTGGACATGAAGCTATGGTTAGGGTTGAACTCGGATGTGGACATGAAGCTAGGGTTAGGGTTGAACCAGGATGTGGACATGAAGCTAGGGGTAGGGTTGAACCAGGATGTGGACATCAAGCTAGGGGTAGAGTTGAACCAGGATGTTGACATGAAGCTAGGGTTAGGGTTGAACCGGGATGTGGACATGAAGCTAGGGTTAGGGTTGAAACAGGATGTGGACATGAAGCTAGGGTTAGGGTTGATCCAGGATGTGGACATGAAGCTAGGGTTAGGGTTGAACTGGGATGTGGACATGAAGCTAGGGGTAGGGTTGAACTAGGATGCGAACATGAAGCTAGGGTTAGGGTTGAACCGGGATGTGGACATGAAGCTAGGGGTAGGGTTGAACCAGGATGTGGACATGAAGCTAGGGGTAGGGTTGAACCAGGATGTGGATATGAAGCTAGGTTTAGGGTTGTACCAGGATGTGGACATGAAGCTAGGGGTAGGGTTGAACCAGGATGTGGACATGAAGCAAGGGTAAAGGTTGAACCAGGATGTGGACATGAATCTAGGGGTAGGGTTGAACCAGGATGTGGACATGAAGCTAGGGTTAGGGTTGAACCGGGATGTGGACATGAAGCTAGGGTTAGGGTTGAACCAGGATGTGGACATCAAGCTAGGGTTAGGGTTGAACCAGGATGTGGAATTGAAGCTAGGGTTAGGGTTGAACCAGGATGTGGACATGAAGCTAGGGTTAGAGTTGAACTGGGATGTGGACATGAAGCTAGAGTTAGGGTTGAACTGGGATGTGGACATGAAGCTAGGGTTTGGGTTAGAGTTGAACCTGAACCAGGATGTAGACATGAAGCTAGGGTTAGGGTTGAACCAGGATGTGGACATGAAGCTAAGGTTAGGGTTAAACCAGGATGTGGACATGAAGCTAGAGTTAGGGTTGAACTGGGATGTGGACATGAAGCTAGGGTTAGGGTTAGAGTTGAACCTGAACCAGGATGTAGACATGAAGCTAGGGTTAGCGTTGAACCATGATGTGGACATGAAGCTAGAGTTAGGGTTGAACTAGGATGTGGACATGAAGCTAGGGTTAGGGTTGAACTGGGATGTGGACATGAAGCTAGGGTTAGGGTTGAACCAGGATGTGGACATGAAGCTAGGGGTAGGGTTGAGCCAGGATGTGGACATCAAGCTAGGGGTAGAGTTGAACCAGGATGTGGAAATGAAGCTAGGGTTAGGGTTGAACTGGGATGTGGACATGAAGCTAGGGTTAGGGTTGAAACAGGATGTGGACATGAAGCTAGGGGTAGGGTTGAACCGGGATGTGGACATGAAGCTAGGGTTAGGGTTGAACCATGATGTGGACATGAAGCTAGGGTTAGGGTTGAACCAGGATGTGGACATGAAGCTAGGGTTAGGGTTGAACCAGGATGTGGACATGAAGCTAGGGTTAGGGTTGAACCAGGATGTGGACATGAAGCTAGGGTTAGAGTTGAACTGGGATGTGGACATGAAGCTAGAGTTAGGGTTGAACTGGGATGTGGACATGAAGCTAGGGTTAGGGTTAGAGTTGAACCTGAACCAGGATGTAGACATGAAGCTAGGGTTAGCGTTGAACCAGGATGTCGACATGAAGCTAGGGTTAGGGTTGGCCTGTGATGTGGACATGAAGCTAGGGCTAAGGTTGAAACGGGATGTGGACATGAAGCTAGAGTTAGGGTTGAACTGGGATGTGGACATGAAGCTAGGGTTAGGGTTAAGGTTGAACCTGAACCAGGATGTAGACATGAAGCTAGGGTTAGCGTTGAACCATGATGTGGACATGAAGCTAGAGTTAGGGTTGAACTAGGATGTGGACATGAAGCTATGGTTAGGGTTGAACCCGGATGTGGACATGAAGCTAGGGGTAGGGATGAACCAGGATGTGGATATGAAGCTAGGGGTAGGGTTGAACCAGGATGTGGACATCAAGCTAGGGGTAGAGTTGAACCAGGATGTGGACATGAAGCTAGGGTTAGGGTTGAACTGGGATGTGGACATGAAGCTAGGGTTAGGGTTGAAACAGGATGTGGACATGAAGCTAGGGTTAGGGTTGAACCAGGATGTGGACATGAAGCTAGGGTTAGGGTTGAACTGGGATGTGGACATGAAGCTAGGGGTAGGGTTGAACTAGGATTCGGACATGAAGCTAGGGTTAGGGTTGAACCGGGATGTGGACATGTAGCTAGGGGTAGGGTTGAACGAGGATGTGGACATGAAGCTAGGGGTAGGGTTTAACCAGGATGTGGACATGAAGCAAGGGTAAAGGTTGAACCAGGATGTGGACATGAAGCTAGGGGTAGGCTTGAACCAGGATGTGGACATGAAGCTAGGGGTAGGGTTGAACCATGATGTGGACATGAAGCTAGGGTTAGGGTTGAACCAGGATGTGGACATGAAGCTAGGGTTAGGGTTGAACCGGGATGTGGACATGAAGCTAGGGTTAGGGTTGAACCAGGATGTGGACATGAAGCTAGGGTTAGGGTTGAACCAGGATGTGGACATCAAGCTAGGGTTAGGGTTTAACCAGGATGTGGACATGAAGCTAGGGTAAGGGTTGAACCAGGATGTGGACATGAAGCTAGGGTTAGAGTTGAACTGGGATGTGGACATGAAGCTAGAGTTAGGGTTGAACTGGGATGTGGACATGAAGCTAGGGTTAGGGTTAGAGTTGAACCTGAACCAGGATGTAGACATGAAGCTAGGGTTAGGGTTGAACCAGGATGTGGACATGAAGCTAGGGTTAGGGTTGAACCAGGATGTGGACATGAAGCTAGAGTTAGGGTTGAACTGGGATGTGGACATGAAGCTAGGGTTAGGGTTAGAGTTGAACCTGAACCAGGATGTAGACATGAAGCTAGGGATAGCGTTGAACCATGATGTGGACATGAAGCTAGAGTTAGGGTTGAACTAGGATGTGGACATGAAGCTATGGTTAGGGTTGAACCCGGATGTGGACATGAAGCTAGGGTTAGGGTTGAACCAGGATGTGGACATGAAGCTAGGGGTAGGGTTGAACCAGGATGTGGACATCAAGCTAGGGGTAGGGTTGAACTGGGATGTGGACATGAAGCTAGAGTTAGGGTTGAACTGCGATGTGGACATGAAGCTAGGGTTAGGGTTAAGGTTGAACCTGAACCAGGATGTAGACATGAAGCTAGGGTTAGCGTTGAACCATGATGTGGACATGAAGCTAGAGTTAGGGTTGAACTAGGATGTGGACATGAAGCTATGGTTAGGGTTGAACCCGGATGTGGACATGAAGCTAGGGTTAGGGTTGAACCAGGATGTGGACATGAAGCTAGGGGTAGGGTTGAACCAGGATGTGGACATCAAGCTAGGGGTAGAGTTGAACCAGGATGTGGACATGAAGCTAGGGTTAGGGTTGAACTGGGATGTGGACATGAAGCTAGGGTTAGGGTTGAAACAGGATGTGGACATGAAGCTAGGGTTAGGGTTGAACCAGGATGTGGACATGAAGCTAGGGTTAGGGTTGAACTGGGATGTGGACATGAAGCTAGGGGTAGGGTTGAACTAGGATGCGGACATGAAGCTAGGGTTAGGGTTGAACCGGGATGTGGACATGAAGCTAGGGTTAGGGTTGAACCAGGATGTGGACATGAAGCTAGGGTTAGGGTTGAACTCGGATGGGGACATGAAGCTAGGGGTAGGGTTGAACCAGGATGTGGACATGAAGCTAGGGTTAGGGTTGAACTCGGATGGGGACATGAAGCTAGGGGTAGGGTTGAACCAGGATGTGGACATGAAGCTAGGGTTAGGGTTGTACCAGGATGTGGAAATCAAGCTTGGGGTAGGGTTGAAACAGGATGTGGACATGAAGCAAGGGTAAAGGTTGAACCAGGATGTGGACATGAAGCTAGGGGTAGGCTTGAACCAGGATGTCGACATGAAGCTAGGGGTAGGGTTGAACCATGATGTGGACATGAAGCTAGGGTTAGGGTTGAACCAGGATGTGGACATGAAGCTAGGGTTAGGGTTGAACCGGGATGTGGACATGAAGCTAGGGTTAGGGTTGAACCAGGATGTGGACATGAAGCTAGGGTTAGGGTTGAACTCGGATGGGGACATGAAGCTAGGGGTAGGGTTGAACCAGGATGTGGACATGAAGCTAGGGTTAGGGTTGAACTGGGATGGGGACATGAAGCTAGGGGTAGGGTTGAACCAGGATGTGGACATGAAGCTTGGGGTAGGGTTGAACCAGGATGTGGACATGAAGCTAGGGTTAGGGTTGAACCGGGATGTGGACATGAAGCTAGGGTTAGGGTTGAACCAGGATGTGGACATGAAGCTAGGGTTAGGGTTGAACCAGGATGTGGACATCAAGCTAGGGTTAGGGTTTAACCAGGATGTGGACATGAAGCTAGGGTAAGGGTTGAACCAGGATGTGGACATGAAGCTAGGGTTAGAGTTGAACTGGGATGTGGACATGAAGCTAGAGTTAGGGTTGAACTGGGATGTGGACATGAAGCTAGGGTTAGGGTTAGAGTTGAACATGAACCAGGATGTAGACATGAAGCTAGGGTTAGGGTTGAACCAGGATGTGGACATGAAGCTAGGGTTAGGGTTGAACCAGGATGTGGACATGAAGCTAGAGTTAGGGTTGAACTGGGATGTGGACATGAAGCTAGGGTTAGGGTTAGAGTTGAACCTGAACCAGGATGTAGACATGAAGCTAGGGATAGCGTTGAACCATGATGTGGACATGAAGCTAGAGTTAGGGTTGAACTAGGATGTGGACATGAAGCTATGGTTAGGGTTGAACCCGGATGTGGACATGAAGCTAGGGTTAGGGTTGAACCAGGATGTGGACATGAAGCTAGGGGTAGGGTTGAACCAGGATGTGGACATCAAGCTAGGGGTAGGGTTGAACTGGGATGTGGACATGAAGCTAGAGTTAGGGTTGAACTGCGATGTGGACATGAAGCTAGGGTTAGGGTTAAGGTTGAACCTGAACCAGGATGTAGACATGAAGCTAGGGTTAGCGTTGAACCATGATGTGGACATGAAGCTAGAGTTAGGGTTGAACTAGGATGTGGACATGAAGCTATGGTTAGGGTTGAACCCGGATGTGGACATGAAGCTAGGGTTAGGGTTGAACCAGGATGTGGACATGAAGCTAGGGGTAGGGTTGAACCAGGATGTGGACATCAAGCTAGGGGTAGAGTTGAACCAGGATGTGGACATGAAGCTAGGGTTAGGGTTGAACTGGGATGTGGACATGAAGCTAGGGTTAGGGTTGAAACAGGATGTGGACATGAAGCTAGGGTTAGGGTTGAACCAGGATGTGGACATGAAGCTAGGGTTAGGGTTGAACTGGGATGTGGACATGAAGCTAGGGGTAGGGTTGAACTAGGATGCGGACATGAAGCTAGGGTTAGGGTTGAACCGGGATGTGGACATGAAGCTAGGGTTAGGGTTGAACCAGGATGTGGACATGAAGCTAGGGTTAGGGTTGAACTCGGATGGGGACATGAAGCTAGGGGTAGGGTTGAACCAGGATGTGGACATGAAGCTAGGGTTAGGGTTGAACTCGGATGGGGACATGAAGCTAGGGGTAGGGTTGAACCAGGATGTGGACATGAAGCTAGGGTTAGGGTTGTACCAGGATGTGGACATCAAGCTTGGGGTAGGGTTGAAACAGGATGTGGACATGAAGCAAGGGTAAAGGTTGAACCAGGATGTGGACATGAAGCTAGGGGTAGGCTTGAACCAGGATGTCGACATGAAGCTAGGGGTAGGGTTGAACCATGATGTGGACATGAAGCTAGGGTTAGGGTTGAACCAGGATGTGGACATGAAGCTAGGGTTAGGGTTGAACCGGGATGTGGACATGAAGCTAGGGTTAGGGTTGAACCAGGATGTGGACATGAAGCTAGGGTTAGGGTTGAACTCGGATGGGGACATGAAGCTAGGGGTAGGGTTGAACCAGGATGTGGACATGAAGCTAGGGTTAGGGTTGAACTGGGATGGGGACATGAAGCTAGGGGTAGGGTTGAACCAGGATGTGGACATGAAGCTTGGGGTAGGGTTGAACCAGGATGTGGACATGAAGCTAGGGGTAGGGTTGAACCAGGATGTGGACATGAAGCTAGGGGTAGGGTTGAACCGGGATGTGGACATGAAGCTAGGGTTAGGGTTGAACCATGATGTGGACATGAAGCTAGGGTTAGGGTTGAACCAGGATGTGGACATGAAGCTAGGGTTAGGGTTGAACCAGGATGTGGACATGAAGCTAGGGTTAGGGTTGAACCAGGATGTGGACATGAAGCTAGGGTTAGAGTTGAACTGGGATGTGGACATGAAGCTAGGGTTAGGGTTAGAGTTGAACCTGAACCAGGATGTAGACATGAAGCTAGGGTTAGCGTTGAACCATGATGTCGACTTGAAGCTAGGGTTAGGGTTGACCTGTGATGTGGACATGAAGCTAGGGTTAAGGTTGAAACGGGATGTGGACATGAAGCTAGAGTTAGGGTTGAACTGGGATGTGGACATGAAGCTAGGGTTAGGGTTAAGGTTGAACCTGAACCAGGATGTAGACATGAAGCTAGGGTTAGCGTTGAACCATGATGTGGACATGAAGCTAGAGTTAGGGTTGAACTAGGATGTGGACATGAAGCTATGGTTAGGGTTGAACCCGGATGTGGACATGAAGCTAGGGGTAGGGTTGAACCAGGATGTGGACATGAAGCTAGGGGTAGGGTTGAACCAGGATGTGGACATCAAGCTAGGGGTAGAGTTGAACCAGGATGTGGACATGAAGCTAGGGTTAGGGTTGAACTGGGATGTGGACATGAAGCTAGGGTTAGGGTTGAAACAGGATGTGGACATGAAGCTAGGGTTAGGGTTGAACCAGGATGTGGACATGAAGCTAGGGTTAGGGTTGAACTGGGATGTGGACATGAAGCTAGGGGTAGGGTTGAACTAGGATGCGGACATGAAGCTAGGGTTAGGGTTGAACCGGGATGTGGACATGAAGCTAGGGGTAGGGTTGAACCACAATGTGGACATGAAGCTAGGGGTAGGGTTGAACCAGGATGTGGACATGAAGCAAGGGTTAGGGTTGAACCAGGATGTGGACATGAAGCTAGGGTTAGGGTTGAACCAGGATGTGGACATGAAGCTAGGGGTATGGTTGAACCATGATGTGGACATGAAGCTAGGGTTAGGGTTGAACCAGGATGTGGACATGAAGCTAGGGTTAGGGTTGAACCGGGATGTGGACATGAAGCTAGGGTTAGGGTTGAACCAGGATGTGGACATGAAGCTAGGGTTAGAGTTGAACTGGGATGTGGACATGAAGCTAGAGTTAGGGTTGAACTGGGATGTGGACATGAAGCTAGGGTTAGGGTTAGAGTTGTACCTGAACCAGGATGTAGACATGAAGCTAGGGTTAGGGTTGAACCAGGATGTGGACATGAAGCTAGGGTTAGGGTTGAACCAGGATGTGGACATGAAGCTAGAGTTAGGGTTGAACTGGGATGTGGACATGAAGCTAGGGTTAGGGTTAGAGTTGAACCTGAACCAGGATGTACACATGAAGCTAGGGTTAGCGTTGAACCATGATGTGGACATGAAGCTAGAGTTAGGGTTGAACTAGGATGTGGACATGAAGCTATGGTTAGGGTTGAACCCGGATGTGGACATGAAGCTAGGGTTAGGGTTGAACCAGGATGTGGACATGAAGCTAGGGGTAGGGTTGAACCAGGATGTGGAAATCAAGCTAGGGGTAGGGTTGAACTGGGATGTGGACATGAAGCTAGAGTTAGGGTTGAACTGGGATGTGGACATGAAGCTAGGGTTAGGGTTAAGTTTGAACCTGAACCAGGATGTAGACATGAAGCTAGGGTTAGCGTTGAACCATGATGTGGGCATGAAGCTAGGGTTAGGGTTGAACCAGGATGTGGACATGAAGCTAGGGTTAGGGTTGAACCGGGATGTGGACATGAAGCTAGGGTTAGGGTTGAACCAGGATGTGGACATGAAGCTAGGGTTAGGGTTGAACCAGGATGTGGACATCAAGCTAGGGTTAGGGTTGAACCAGGATGTGGACATGAAGCTAGGGTTAGGGTTGAACCAGGATGTGGACATGAAGCTAGGGTTAGAGTTGAAATGGGATGTGGACATGAAGCTAGAGTTAGGGTTGAACTGGGATGTGGACATGAAGCTAGGGTTAGGGTTAGAGTTGAACCTGAACCAGGATGTAGACATGAACCTAGGGTTAGGGTTGAACCAGGATGTGGACATGAAGCTAGGGTTAGGGTTGAACCAGGATGTGGACATGAAGCTAGAGTTAGGGTTGAACTGGGATGTGGACATGAAGCTAGGGTTAGGGTTAGAGTTGAACCTGAACCAGGATGTAGACATGAAGCTAGGGTTAGCGTTGAACCATGATGTGGACATGAAGCTATGGTTAGGGTTGAACCCGGATGTGGACATGAAGCTAGGGTTAGGGTTGAACCAGGATGTGGACATCAAGCTAGGGGTAGAGTTGAACCAGGATGTGGACATGAAGCTAGGGTTAGGGTTGAACTGGGATGTGGACATGAAGCTAGGGTTAGGGTTGAACCAGGATGTGGACATGAAGCTAGGGGTAGGGTTGAGCCAGGATGTGGACATCAAGCTAGGGGTAGAGTTGAACCAGGATGTGGACATGAAGCTAGGGTTAGGGTTGAACTGGGATGTGGACATGAAGCTAGGGTTAGGGTTGAAACAGGATGTGGACATGAAGCTAGGGTTAGGGTTGAACCAGGATGTGGACATGCAGCTAGGGTTAGGGTTGAAACAGGATGTGGACATGAAGCTAGGGTTAGGGTTGAACCAGGATGTGGACATGAAGCAAGGGTAAAGGTTGAACCAGGATGTGGACATGAAGCTAGGGGGAGGCTTGAACCAGGATGTGGACATGAAGCTAGGGGTATGGTTGAACCATGATGTGGACATGAAGCTAGGGTTAGGGTTGAACCAGGATGTGGACATGAAGCTAGGGTTAGGGTTGAACCGGGATGTGGACATGAAGCTAGGGTTAGGGTTGAACCAGGATGTGGACATGAAGCTAGGGTTAGGGTTGAACCAGGATGTGGACATCAAGCTAGGGTTAGTGTTGAACCAGGATGTGGACATGAAGCTAGGGTTAGGGTTGAACCAGGATGTGGACATGAAGCTAGGGTTAGAGTTGAAATGGGATGTGGACATGAAGCTAGAGTTAGGGTTGAACTGGGATGTGGACATGAAGCTAGGGTTAGGGTTAGAGTTGAACCTGAACCAGGATGTAGACATGAAGCTAGGGTTAGCGTTGAACCATGATGTGGACATGAAGCTAGAGTTAGGGTTGAACTAGGATGTGGACATGAAGCTATGGTTAGGGTTGAACCCGGATGTGGACATGAAGCTAGGGTTAGGGTTGAACCAGGATGTGGACATCAAGCTAGGGGTAGAGTTGAACCAGGATGTGGACATGAAGCTAGGGTTAGGGTTGAACTGGGATGTGGACATGAAGCTAGGGTTAGGGTTGAACCAGGATGTGGACATGAAGCTAGGGGTAGGGTTGAGCCAGGATGTGGACATCAAGCTAGGGGTAGAGTTGAACCAGGATGTGGACATGAAGCTAGGGGTATGGTTGAACCATGATGTGGACATGAAGCTAGGGTTAGGGTTGAACCAGGATGTGGACATGAAGCTAGGGTTAGGGTTGAACCGGGATGTGGACATGAAGCTAGGGTTAGGGTTGAACCAGGATGTGGACATGAAGCTAGGGTTAGGGTTGAACCAGGATGTGGACATGAAGCTATGGTTAGGGTTGAACCCGGATGTGGACATGAAGCTAGGGTTAGGGTTGAACCAGGATGTGGACATCAAGCTAGGGGTAGAGTTGAACCAGGATGTGGACATGAAGCTAGGGTTAGGGTTGAACTGGGATGTGGACATGAAGCTAGGGTTAGGGTTGAACCAGGATGTGGACATGAAGCTAGGGGTAGGGTTGAGCCAGGATGTGGACATCAAGCTAGGGGTAGAGTTGAACCAGGATGTGGACATGAAGCTAGGGTTAGGGTTGAACTGGGATGTGGACATGAAGCTAGGGTTAGGGTTGAAACAGGATGTGGACATGAAGCTAGGGTTAGGGTTGAACCAGGATGTGGACATGAAGCTAGGGTTAGGGTTGAAACAGGATGTGGACATGAAGCTAGGGTTAGGGTTGAACCAGGATGTGGACATGAAGCAAGGGTAAAGGTTGAACCAGGATGTGGACATGAAGCTAGGGGGAGGCTTGAACCAGGATGTGGACATGAAGCTAGGGGTATGGTTGAACCATGATGTGGACATGAAGCTAGGGTTAGGGTTGAACTAGGATGTGGACATGAAGCTAGGGTTAGGGTTGAACCGGGATGTGGACATGAAGCTAGGGTTAGGGTTGAACCAGGATGTGGACATGAAGCTAGGGTTAGGGTTGTACCAGGATGTGGACATCAAGCTAGGGTTAGGGTTGAACCAGGATGTGGACATGAAGCTAGGGTTAGGGTTGAACCAGGATGTGGACATGAAGCTAGGGTTAGAGTTGAACTGGGATGTGGACATGAAGCTAGAGTTAGGGTTGAACTGGGATGTGGACATGAAGCTAGGGTTAGGGTTAGAGTTGAATCTGAACCAGGATGTAGACATGAAGCTAGGGTTAGGGTTGAACCAGGATGTGGACATGAAGCTAGGGTTAGGGTTGAACCAGGATGTGGACATGAAGCTAGAGTTAGGGTTGAACTGGGATGTGGACATGAAGCTAGGGTTAGGGTTAGAGTTGAACCTGAACCAGGATGTAGACATGAAGCTAGGGTTAGCGTTGAACCATGATGTGGACATGAAGCTAGAGTTAGGGTTGAACTAGGATGTGGACATGAAGCTATGGTTAGGGTTGAACCCGGATGTGGACATGAAGCTAGGGTTAGGGTTGAACCAGGATGTGGACATGAAGCTAGGGGTAGGGTTGAACCAGGATGTGGAAATCAAGCTAGGGGTAGGGTTGAACTGGGATGTGGACATGAAGCTAGAGTTAGGGTTGAACTGGGATGTGGACATGAAGCTAGGGTTAGGATTGAAACAGGATGTGGACATGAAGCTAGGGTTAGGGTTGAACCATGATGTGGACATGAAGCTAGAGTTAGGGTTGAACTAGGATGTGGACATGAAGCTATGGTTAGGGTTGAACCCGGATGTGGACATGAAGCTAGGGTTAGGGTTGAACCAGGATGTGGACATCAAGCTAGGGGTAGAGTTGAACCAGGATGTGGACATGAAGCTAGGGTTAGGGTTGAACTGGGATGTGGACATGAAGCTAGGGTTAGGGTTGAACCAGGATGTGGACATGAAGCTAGGGGTAGGGTTGAGCCAGGATGTGGACATCAAGCTAGGGGTAGAGTTGAACCAGGATGTGGACATGAAGCTAGGGTTAGGGTTGAACTGGGATGTGGACATGAAGCTAGGGTTAGGGTTGAAACAGGATGTGGACATGAAGCTAGGGTTAGGGTTGAACCAGGATGTGGACATGAAGCTAGGGTTAGGGTTGAACCAGGATGTGGACATGAAGCTAGGGTTAGGGTTGAACCAGGATGTGGACATGAAGCAAGGGTAAAGGTTGAACCAGGATGTGGACATGAAGCTAGGGGGAGGCTTGAACCAGGATGTGGACATGAAGCTAGGGGTATGGTTGAACCATAATGTGGACATGAAGCTAGGGTTAGGGTTGAACTAGGATGTGGACATGAAGCTAGGGTTAGGGTTGAACCGGGATGTGGACATGAAGCTAGGGTTAGGGTTGAACCAGGATGTGGACATGAAGCTAGGGTTAGGGTTGTACCAGGATGTGGACATCAAGCTAGGGTTAGGGTTGAACCAGGATGTGGACATGAAGCTAGGGTTAGGGTTGAACCAGGATGTGGACATGAAGCTAGGGTTAGAGTTGAACTGGGATGTGGACATGAAGCTAGAGTTAGGGTTGAACTGGGATGTGGACATGAAGCTAGGGTTAGGGTTAGAGTTGAACCTGAACCAGGATGTAGACATGAAGCTAGGGTTAGGGTTGAACCAGGATGTGGACATGAAGCTAGGGTTAGGGTTGAACCAGGATGTGGACATGAAGCTAGAGTTAGGGTTGAACTGGGATGTGGACATGAAGCTAGGGTTAGGGTTAGAGTTGAACCTGAACCAGGATGTAGACATGAAGCTAGGGTTAGCGTTGAACCATGATGTGGACATGAAGCTAGAGTTAGGGTTGAACTAGGATGTGGACATGAAGCTATGGTTAGGGTTGAACCCGGATGTGGACATGAAGCTAGGGTTAGGGTTGAACCAGGATGTGGACATGAAGCTAGGGGTAGGGTTGAACCAGGATGTGGAAATCAAGCTAGGGGTAGGGTTGAACTGGGATGTTGACATGAAGCTAGAGTTATGGTTGAACTGGGATGTGGACATGAAGCTAGGGTTAGGGTTGAAACAGGATGTGGACATGAAGCTAGGGTTAGGGTTGAACCAGGATGTGGACATGAAGCTAGGGTTAGGGTTGAAACAGGATGTGGACATGAAGCTAGGGTTAGGGTTGAACCAGGATTTGGACATGAAGCAAGGGTAAAGGTTGAACCAGGATGTGGACATGAAGCTAGGGGGAGGCTTGAACCAGGATGTGGACATGAAGCTAGGGGTATGGTTGAACCATGATGTGGACATGAAGCTAGGGTTAGGGTTGAACCAGGATGTGGACATGAAGCTAGGGTTAGGGTTGAACCGGGATGTGGACATGAAGCTAGGGTTAGGGTTGAACCAGGATGTGGACATGAAGCTAGGGTTAGGGTTGTACCAGGATGTGGACATCAAGCTAGGGTTAGGGTTGAACCAGGATGTGGACATGAAGCTAGGGTTAGGGTTGAACCAGGATGTGGACATGAAGCTAGGGTTAGAGTTGAACTGGGATGTGGACATGAAGCTAGAGTTAGGGTTGAACTGGGATGTGGACATGAAGCTAGGGTTAGGGTTAGAGTTGAACCTGAACCAGGATGTAGACATGAAGCTAGGGTTAGGGTTGAACCAGGATGTGGACATGAAGCTAGGGTTAGGGTTGAACCAGGATGTGGACATGAAGCTAGAGTTAGGGTTGAACTGGGATGTGGACATGAAGCTAGGGTTAGGGTTAGAGTTGAACCTGAACCAGGATGTAGACATGAAGCTAGGGTTAGCGTTGAACCATGATGTGGACATGAAGCTAGAGTTAGGGTTGAACTAGGATGTGGACATGAAGCTATGGTTAGGGTTGAACCCGGATGTGGACATGAAGCTAGGGTTAGGGTTGAACCAGGATGTGGACATGAAGCTAGGGGTAGGGTTGAACCAGGATGTGGAAATCAAGCTAGGGGTAGGGTTGAACTGGGATGTGGACATGAAGCTAGAGTTAGGGTTGAACTGGGATGTGGACATGAAGCTAGGGTTAGGGTTAAGTTTGAACCTGAACCAGGATGTAGACATGAAGCTAGGGTTAGCGTTGAACCATGATGTGGACATGAAGCTAGAGTTAGGGTTGAACTAGGATGTGGACATGAAGCTATGGTTAGGGTTGAACCCGGATGTGGACATGAAGCTAGGGTTAGGGTTGAACCAGGATGTGGACATGAAGCTAGGGGTAGGGTTGAACCAGGATGTGGATATCAAGCTAGGGATAGAGTTGAACCAGGATGTGGACATGAAGCTAGGGTTAGGGTTGAACTGGGATGTGGACATGAAGCTAGGGTTAGGGTTGAAACAGGATGTGGACATGAAGCTAGGGTTAGGGTTGAACCAGGATGTGGACATGAAGCTAGGGTTAGGGTCGAACTGGGATGTGGACATGAAGCTAGTGGTAGGGTTGAACTAGGATGCGGACATGAAGCTAGGGTTAGGGTTGAACCGGGATGTGGACATGAAGCTAGGGGTAGGGTTGAACCAGGATGTGGATATGAAGCTAGGGGTAGGGTTGAACCAGGATGTGGATATGAAGCTAGGTTTAGGGTTGTACCAGGATGTGGACATCAAGCTAGGGGTAGGGTTGAAACAGGATGTGGAAATGAAGCAAGGGTAAAGGTTGAACCAGGATGTGGACATGAAGCTAGGGGTAGGCTTGAACCAGGATGTCGACATGAAGCTAGGGGTAGGGTTGAACCATGATGTGGACATGAAGCTAGGGTTAGGGTTGAACCAGGATGTGGACATGAAGCTAGGGTTAGGGTTGAACCGGGATGTGGACATGAAGCTAGGGTTAGGGTTGAACCAGGATGTGGACATGAAGCTAGGGTTAGGGTTGAACCAGGATGTGGACATCAAGCTAGGGTTAGGGTTGAACCAGGATGTGGACATGAAGCTAGGGTTAGGGTTGAACCAGGATGTGGACATGAAGCTAGGGTTAGAGTTGAAATGGGATGTGGACATGAAGCTAGAGTTAGGGTTGAACTGGGATGTGGACATGAAGCTAGGGTTAGGGTTAGAGTTGAACCTGAACCAGGATGTAGACATGAACCTAGGGTTAGGGTTGAACCAGGATGTGGACATGAAGCTAGGGTTAGGGTTGAACCAGGATGTGGACATGAAGCTAGAGTTAGGGTTGAACTGGGATGTGGACATGAAGCTAGGGTTAGGGTTAGAGTTGAACCTGAACCAGGATGTAGACATGAAGCTAGGGTTAGCGTTGAACCATGATGTGGACATGAAGCTAGAGTTAGGGTTGAACTAGGATGTGGACATGAAGCTATGGTTAGGGTTGAACCCGGATGTGGACATAAAGCTAGGGTTAGGGTTGAACCAGGATGTGGACATCAAGCTAGGGGTAGAGTTGAACCAGGATGTGGACATGAAGCTAGGGTTAGGGTTGAACTGGGATGTGGACATGAAGCTAGGGTTAGGGTTGAACCAGGATGTGGACATGAAGCTAGGGGTAGGGTTTAGCCAGGATTTGGACATTAAGCTAGGGGTAGGCTTGAACCAGGATGTGGACATGAAGCTAGGGTTAGGGTTGAACTGGGATGTGGACATGAAGCTAGGGTTAGGGTTGAAACAAGATGTGGACATGAAGCTAGGGTTAGGGTTGAACCAGGATGTGGACATGAAGCTAGGGTTAGGGTTGAACTGGGATGGGGACATGAAGCTAGGGGTAGGGTTGAACCAGGATGTGGACATGAAGCTTGGGGTAGGGTTGAACCAGGATGTGGACATGAAGCTAGGGTTAGGGTTGAACCAGGATGTGGACATGAAGCTAGGGGTAGGGTTGAACCGGGATGTGGACATGAAGCTAGGGTTAGGGTTGAACCATGATGTGGACATGAAGCTAGGGTTAGGGTTGAACCAGGATGTGGACATGAAGCTAGGGTTAGGGTTGAACCAGGATGTGGACATGAAGCTAGGGTTAGGGTTGAACCAGGATGTGGACATGAAGCTAGGGTTAGAGTTGAACTGGGATGTGGACATGAAGCTAGAGTTAGGGTTGAACTGGGATGTGGACATGAAGCTAGGGTTTGGGTTAGAGTTGAACCTGAACCAGGATTTAGACATGAAGCTAGGGTTAGCGTTGAACCATGATGTTGACATGAAGCTAGGGTTAGGGTTGACCTGTGATGTGGACATGAAGCTAGGGTTAAGGTTGAAACGGGATGTGGACATGAAGCTAGAGTTAGGATTGAACTGGGATGTGGACATGAAGCTAGGGTTAGGGTTAAGGTTGAACCTGAACCAGGATGTAGACATGAAGCTAGGGTTAGCGTTGAACCATGATGTGGACATGAAGCTAGAGTTAGGGTTGAACTAGGATGTGGACATGAAGCTAGGGTTAGCGTTGAACCATGATGTGAACATGAAGCTAGAGTTAGGGTTGAACCCGGATGTGGACATGAAGCTAGGGGTAGGGTTGAACCAGGATGTGGACATGAAGCTAGGGGTAGGGTTGAACCAGGATGTGGACATCAAGCTAGGGGTAGAGTTGAACCAGGATGTGGACATGAAGCTAGGGTTAGGGTTGAACTGGGATGTGGACATGAAGCTAGGGTTAGGGTTGAAACAGGATGTGGACATGAAGCTAGGGGTAGCGTTGAACTGGGATGTGGACATGAAGCTAGGGGTAGGGTTGAACTAGGATGCGGACATGAAGCTAGGGTTAGGGTTGAACCGGGATGTGGACATGAAGCTAGGGGTAGGGTTGAACCAGGATGTGGACATGAAGCTAGGGTTAGGGTTGAACTGGGATGTGGACATGAAGCTAGGGGTAGGTTTGAACCAGGATGTGGACATGAAGCTAGGGTTAGGGTTGAACTGGGATGTGGACATGAAGCTAGGGGTAGGGTTGAACTAGGATGCTGACATGAAGCTAGGGTTAGGGTTGAACCGGGATGTGGACATGAAGCTAGGGTTAGGGTTGAACCAGGATGTGGACATGAAGCTAGGGGTAGGGTTGAACCAGGATGTGGATATGAAGCTAGGTTTAGGGTTGTACCAAGATGTGGACATGAAGCTAGGGGTAGGGTTGAACCAGGATGTGGACATGAAGCAAGGGTAAAGGTTGAACCAGGATGTGGACATGAAGCTAGGGGTAGGCTTGAACCAGGATGTGGACATGAAGCTAGGGTTAGAGTTGAACTGGGATGTGGACATGAAGCTAGAGTTAGGTTTGAACTGGGATTTGGACATGAAGCTAGGGTTAGAGTTGAACTGGGATGTGGACATGAAGCTAGAGTTAGGTTTGAACTGGGATGTGGACATGAAGCTAGGGTTAGGGTTAGAGTTGAACCTGAACCAGGATGTAGACATGAAGCTAGGATTAGGGTTGAACCAGGATGTGGACATGAAGCTAGGGTTATGGTTGAACCAGGATGTGGACATGAAGCTAGAGTTAGGGTTGAACTGGGATGTGGACATGAAGCTAGGGTTAGGGTTAGTTTTGAACCTGAACCAGGATGTAGACATGAAGCTAGGGTTAGCGTTGAACCATGATGTGGACATGATGCTAGAGTTAGGTGTGAACTAGGATGTGGACATGAAGCTATGGTTAGGGTTGAACCCGGATGTGGACATGAAGCTAGGGTTAGGGTTGAACCAGGATGTGGACATGAAGCTAGGGGTAGGGTTGAACCAGGATGTGGACATCAAGCTAGGGGTAGAGTTGAACCAGGATGTGGACATGAAGCTAGGGTTAGGGTTGAACTGGGATGTGGACATGAAGCTAGGGTTAGGGTTGAACCAGGATGTGGACATGAAGCTAGGGGTAGGGTTGAGCCAGGATGTGGACATCAAGCTAGGGGTAGAGTTGAACCAGGATGTGGACATGAAGCTAGGGTTAGGGTTGAACTGGGATGTGGACATAAAGCTAGGGTTAGGGTTGAACCAGGATGTGGACATGAAGCTAGGGGTAGGGTTGAACCGGGATGTGGACATGAAGCTAGGGTTAGGGTTGAACTAGGATGGGGACATGAAGCTAGGGGTAGGGTTGAACCAGGATGTGGACATGAAGCTAGGGTTAGGGTTGAACTGGGATGGGGACATGAAGCTAGGGGTAGGGTTGAACCAGGATGTGGACATGAAGCTTGGGGTAGGGTTGAACCAGGATGTGGACATGAAGCTAGGGGTAGGGTTGAACCAGGATGTGGACATGAAGCTAGGGGTAGGGTTGAACCGGGATGTGGACATGAAGCTAGGGTTAGGGTTGAACCATGATGTGGACATGAAGCTAGGGTTAGGGTTGAACCAGGATGTGGACATGAAGCTAGGGTTAGGGTTGAACGAGGATGTGGACATGAAGCTAGGGTTAGGGTTGAACCAGGATGTGGACATGAAGCTAGGGTTAGAGTTGAACTGGGATGTGGACATGAAGCTAGAATTAGGGTTGAACTGGGATGTGGACATGAAGCTAGGGTTAGGGTTAGAGTTGAACCTGAACCAGGATGTAGACATGAAGCTAGGGTTAGCGTTGAACCATGATGTCGACATGAAGCTAGGGTTAGGGTTGACCTGTGATGTGGACATGAAGCTAGGGTTAAGGTTGAAACGGGATGTGGACATGAAGCTAGAGTTAGGGTTGAACTGGGATGTGGACATGAAGCTAGGGTTAGGGTTAAGGTTGAACCTGAACCAGGATGTAGACATGAAGCTAGGGTTAGCGTTGAACCATGATGTGGACATGAAGCTAGAGTTAGGGTTGAACTAGGAAGTGGACATGAAGCTATGGTTAGGGTTGAACCCGGATGTGGACATGAAGCTAGGGGTAGGGTTGAACCAGGATGTGGACATGAAGCTAGGGGTAGGGTTGAACCAGGATGTGGACATCAAGCTAGGGGTAGAGTTGAACCAGGATGTGGACATGAAGCTAGGGTTAGGGTTGAACTGGGATGTGGACATGAAGCTAGGGTTAGGGTTGAAACAGGATGTGGACATGAAGCTACGGTTAGGGTTGAACTGGGATGTGGACATGAAGCTAGGGTTAGGGTTAAGGTTGAACCTGAACCAGGATGTAGACATGAAGCTAGGGTTAGCGTTGAACCATGATGTGGACATGAAGCTAGAGTTAGGGTTGATCTAGGATGTGGACATGAAGCTATGGTTAGGGTTGAACCCGGATGTGGACATGAAGCTAGGGGTAGGGTTGAACCAGGATGTGGACATGAAGCTAGGGGTAGGGTTGAACCAGGATGTGGACATCAAGCTAGGGGTAGAGTTGAACCAGGATGTGGACATGAAGCTAGGGTTAGGGTTGAACTGGGATGTGGACATGAAGCTAGGGTTAGGGTTGAAACAGGATGTGGACATGAAGCTAGGGTTAGGGTTGAACCAGGATGTGGACATGAAGCTAGGGTTAGGGTTGAACTGGGATGTGGACATGAAGCTAGGGGTAGGATTGAACCAGGATGTGGACATGAAGCTAGGGTTAGGGTTGAACCGGGATGTGGACATGAAGCTAGGGGTAGGGTTGAACCAGGATGTGGACATGAAGCTAGGGGTAGGGTTGAACCAGGATGTGGATATGAAGCTAGGTTTAGGGTTGTACCAGGATGTGGACATGAAGCTAGGTGTAGGGTTGAACCAGGATGTGGACATGAAGCAAGGGTAAAGGTTGAACCAGGATGTGGACATGAAGCTAGGGGTAGGCTTGAACCAGGATGTGGACATGAAGCTAGGGGTAGGGTTGAACCATGATGTGGACATGAAGCTAGGGTTAGGGTTGAACCAGGATGTGGACATGAAGCTAGGGTTAGGGTTGAACCGGGATGTGGACATGAAGCTAGGGTTAGGGTTGAACCAGGATGTGGACATCAAGCTAGGGTTAGGGTTGAACCAGGATGTGGACATGAAGCTAGGGTTAGGGTTGAACCAGGATGTGGACATGAAGCTAGGGTTAGAGTTGAACTGGGATGTGGACATGAAGCTAGGGTTAGGGTTAGAGTTGAACCTGAACCAGGATGTAGACATGAAGCTAGGGTTAGGGTTGAACCAGGATGTGGACAAGAAGCTAGGGTTAGGGTTGAACCAGGATGTGGACATGAAGCTAGAGTTAGGGTTGAACTGGGATGTGGACATGAAGCTAGGGTTAGGGTTAGAGTTGAACCTGAACCAGGATAAAGACATGAAGCTAGGGTTAGCGTTGAACCATGATGTGGACATGAAGCTAGAGTTAGGGTTGAACTAGGATGTGGACATGAAGCTAGGGTTAGGGTTGAACCATGATGTGGACATGAAGCTAGGGTTAGGGTTGAACCAGGATGTGGACATGAAGCTAGGGTTAGGGTTGAACCAGGATGTGGACATGAAGCTAGGGTTAGGGTTGAACCAGGATGTGGACATGAAGCTAGGGTTAGAGTTGAACTGGGATGTGGACATGAAGCTAGAGTTAGGGTTGAACTGGGATGTGGACATGAAGCTAGGGTTTGGGTTAGAGTTGAACCTGAACCAGGATTTAGACATGAAGCTAGGGTTAGCGTTGAACCATGATGTTGACATGAAGCTAGGGTTAGGGTTGACCTGTGATGTGGACATGAAGCTAGGGTTAAGGTTGAAACGGGATGTGGACATGAAGCTAGAGTTAGGGTTGAACTGGGATGTGGACATGAAGCTAGGGTTAGGGTTAAGGTTGAACCTGAACCAGGATGTAGACATGAAGCTAGGGTTAGCGTTGAACCATGATGTGGACATGAAGCTAGAGTTAGGGTTGAACCCGGATGTGGACATGAAGCTAGGGGTAGGGTTGAACCAGGATGTGGACATGAAGCTAGGGGTAGGGTTGAACCAGGATGTGGACATCAAGCTAGGGGTAGAGTTGAACCAGGATGTGGACATGAAGCTAGGGTTAGGGTTGAACTGGGATGTGGACATGAAGCTAGGGTTAGGGTTGAAACAGGATGTGGACATGAAGCTAGGGGTAGCGTTGAACTGGGATGTGGACATGAAGCTAGGGGTAGGGTTGAACTAGGATGCGGACATGAAGCTAGGGTTAGGGTTGAACCGGGATGTGGACATGAAGCTAGGGGTAGGGTTGAACCAGGATGTGGACATGAAGCTAGGGTTAGGGTTGAACTGGGATGTGGACATGAAGCTAGGGGTAGGGTTGAACCAGGATGTGGACATGAAGCTAGGGTTAGGGTTGAACTGGGATGTGGACATGAAGCTAGGGGTAGGGTTGAACTAGGATGCTGACATGAAGCTAGGGTTAGGGTTGAACCGGGATGTGGACATGAAGCTAGGGTTAGGGTTGAACCAGGATGTGGACATGAAGCTAGGGGTAGGGTTGAACCAGGATGTGGACATGAAGCTAGGTTTAGGGTTGTACCAGGATGTGGACATGAAGCTAGGGGTAGGGTTGAACCAGGATGTGGACATGAAGCAAGGGTAAAGGTTGAACCAGGATGTGGACATGAAGCTAGGGGTAGGCTTGAACCAGGATGTGGACATGAAGCTAGGGTTAGAGTTGAACTTGGATGTGGACATGAAGCTAGAGTTAGGTTTGAACTGGGATGTGGACATGAAGCTAGGGTTAGAGTTGAACTGGGATGTGGACATGAAGCTAGAGTTAGGTTTGAACTGGGATGTGGACATGAAGCTAGGGTTAGGGTTAGAGTTGAACCTGAACCAGGATGTAGACATGAAGCTAGGGTTAGGGTTGAACCAGGATGTGGACATGAAGCTAGGGTTAGGGTTGAACCAGGATGTGGACATGAAGCTAGAGTTAGGGTTGAACTGGGATGTGGACATGAAGCTAGGGTTAGGGTTAGTGTTGAACCTGAACCAGGATGTAGACATGAAGCTAGGGTTAGCGTTGAACCATGATGTGGACATGAAGCTAGAGTTAGGTGTGAACTAGGATGTGGACATGAAGCTATGGTTAGGGTTGAACCCGGATGTGGACATGAAGCTAGGGTTAGGGTTGAACCAGGATGTGGACATGAAGCTAGGGGTAGGGTTGAACCAGGATGTGGACATCAAGCTAGGGGTAGAGTTGAACCAGGATGTGGACATGAAGCTAGGGTTAGGGTTGAACTGGGATGTGGACATGAAGCTAGGGTTAGGGTTGAACCAGGATGTGGACATGAAGCTAGGGGTAGGGTTGAGCCAGGATGTGGACATCAAGCTAGGGGTAGAGTTGAACCAGGATGTGGACATGAAGCTAGGGTTAGGGTTGAACTGGGATGTGGACATGAAGCTAGGGTTAGGGTTGAACCAGGATGTGGACATGAAGCTTGGGGTAGGGTTGAACCAGGATGTGGACATGAAGCTAGGGGTAGGGTTGAACCAGGATGTGGACATGAAGCTAGGGGTAGGGTTGAACCGGGATGTGGACATGAAGCTAGGGTTAGGGTTGAACAAGGATGTGGACATGAAGCTAGGGTTAGGGTTGAACCAGGATGTGGACATGAAGCTAGGGTTAGGGTTGAACGAGGATGTGGACATGAAGCTAGGGTTAGGGTTGAACCAGGATGTGGACATGAAGCTAGGGTTAGAGTTGAACTGGGATGTGGACATGAAGCTAGAGTTAGGGTTGAACTGGGATGTGGACATGAAGCTAGGGTTAGGGTTAGAGTTGAACCTGAACCAGGATGTAGACATGAAGCTAGGGTTAGCGTTGAACCATGATGTCGACATGAAGCTAGGGTTAGGGTTGACCTGTGATGTGGACATGAAGCTAGGGTTAAGGTTGAAACGGGATGTGGACATGAAGCTAGAGTTAGGGTTGAACTGGGATGTGGACATGAAGCTAGGGTTAGGGTTGAACCGGGATGTGGACATTAAGCTAGGGGTAGGGTTGAACCAGGATGTGGACATGAAGCTAGGGTTAGGGTTGAACTGGGATGTGGACATGAAGCTAGGGGTAGGGTTGAACCAGGATGTGGACATGAAGCTAGGGTTAGGGTTGAACTGGGATGTGGACATGAAGCTAGGGGTAGGGTTGAACTAGGACGCTGACATGAAGCTAGGGTTAGGGTTGAACCGGGATGTGGACATGAAGCTAGGGTTAGGGTTGAACCAGGATGTGGACATGAAGCTAGGGGTAGGGTTGAACCAGGATGTGGATATGAAGCTAGGTTTAGGGTTGTACCAGGATGTGGACATGAAGCTAGGGGTAGGGTTGAACCAGGATGTGGACATGAAGCAAGGGTAAAGGTTGAACCAGGATGTGGACATGAAGCTAGGGGTAGGCTTGAACCAGGATGTGGACATGAAGCTAGGGTTAGAGTTGAACTGGGATGTGGACATGAAGCTAGAGTTAGGTTTGCACTGGGATGTGGACATGAAGCTAGGGTTAGAGTTGAACTGGGATGTGGACATGAAGCTAGAGTTAGGTTTGAACTGGGATGTGGACATGAAGCTAGGGTTAGGGTTAGAGTTGAACCTGAACCAGGATGTAGACATGAAGCTAGGGTTAGGGTTGAACCAGGATGTGGACATGAAGCTAGGGTTAGGGTTGAACCAGGATGTGGACATGAAGCTAGAGTTAGGGTTGAACTGGGATGTTGACATGAAGCTAGGGTTAGGGTTAGTGTTGAACCTGAACCAGGATGTAGACATGAAGCTAGGGTTAGCGTTGAACCATGATGTGGACATGAAGCTAGAGTTAGGTGTGAACTAGGATGTGGACATGAAGCTATGGTTAGGGTTGAACCCGGATGTGGACATGAAGCTAGGGTTAGGGTTGAACCAGGATGTGGACATGAAGCTAGGGGTAGGGTTGAACCAGGATGTGGACATCAAGCTAGGGGTAGAGTTGAACCAGGATGTGGACATGAAGCTAGGGTTAGGGTTGAACTGGGATGTGGACATGAAGCTAGGGTTAGGGTTTAACCAGGATGTGGACATGAAGCTAGGGGTAGGGTTGAGCCAGGATGTGGACATCAAGCTAGGGGTAGAGTTGAACCAGGATGTGGACATGAAGCTAGGGTTAGGGTTGAACTGGGATGTGGACATGAAGCTAGGGTTAGGGTTGAACCAGGATGTGGACATAAAGCTAGGGGTAGGGTTGAACCGGGATGTGGACATGAAGCTAGGGTTAGGGTTGAACTCGGATGGGGACATGAAGCTAGGGTTAGGGTTGAACTGGGATGTGGACATGAAGCTAGGGTTAGGGTTAAGGTTGAACCTGAACCAGGATGTAGACATGAAGCTAGGGTTAGCGTTGAACCATGATGTGGACATGAAGCTAGAGTTAGGGTTGATCTAGGATGTGGACATGAAGCTATGGTTAGGGTTGAACCCGGATGTGGACATGAAGCTAGGGGTAGGGTTGAACCAGGATGTGGACATGAAGCTAGGGGTAGGGTTGAACCAGGATGTGGACATCAAGCTAGGGGTAGAGTTGAACCAGGATGTGGACATGAAGCTAGGGTTAGGGTTGAACTGGGATGTGGACATGAAGCTAGGGTTAGGGTTGAAACAGGATGTGGACATGAAGCTAGGGTTAGGGTTGAACCAGGATGTGGACATGAAGCTAGGGTTAGGGTTGAACTGGAATGTGGACATGAAGCTAGGGGTAGGATTGAACCAGGATGTGGACATGAAGCTAGGGTTAGGGTTGAACCGGGATGTGGACATGAAGCTAGGGGTAGGGTTGAACCAGGATGTGGACATGAAGCTAGGGGTAGGGTTGAACCAGGATGTGGATATGAAGCTAGGTTTAGGGTTGTACCAGGATGTGGACATGAAGCTAGGTGTAGGGTTGAACCAGGATGTGGACATGAAGCAAGGGTAAAGGTTGAACCAGGATGTGGACATGAAGCTAGGGGTAGGCTTGAACCAGGATGTGGACATGAAGCTAGGGGTAGAAATGAACCATGATGTGGACATGAAGCTAGGGTTAGGGTTGAACCAGGATGTGGACATGAAGCTAGGGTTAGGGTTGAACCGGGATGTGGACATGAAGCTAGGGTTAGGGTTGAACCAGGATGTGGACATGAAGCTAGGGTTAGGGTTGAACCAGGATGTGGACATGAAGCTAGGGTTAGAGTTGAACTGGGATGTGGACATGAAGCTAGAGTTAGGGTTGAACTGGGATGTGGACATGAAGCTAGGGTTAGGGTTAGAGTTGAACCTGAACCAGGATGTAGACATGAAGCTAGGGTTAGGGTTGAACCAGGATGTGGACAAGAAGCTAGGGTTAGGGTTGAACCAGGATGTGGACATGAAGCTAGGGTTAGGGTTGAACTGGGATGGGGACATGAAGCTAGGGGTAGGGTTGAACCAGGATGTGGACATGTAGCTTGGGGTAGGGTTGAACCAGGATGTGGACATGAAGCTAGGGGTAGGGTTGAACCAGGATGTGGACATGAAGCTAGGGGTAGGGTTGAACCGGGATGTGGACATGAAGCTAGGGTTAGGGTTGAACCATGATGTGGACATGAAGCTAGGGTTAGGGTTGAACCAGGATGTGGACATGAAGCTAGGGTTAGGGTTGAACGAGGATGTGGACATGAAGCTAGGGTTAGGGTTGAACCAGGATGTGGACATGAAGCTAGGGTTAGAGTTGAACTGGGATGTGGACATGAAGCTAGAGTTAGGGTTGAACTGGGATGTGGACATGAAGCTAGGGTTAGGGTTAGAGTTGAACCTGAACCAGGATGTAGACATGAAGCTAGGGTTAGCGTTGAACCATGATGTCGACATGAAGCTAGGGTTAGGGTTGACCTAAGATGTGGACATGAAGCTAGGGTTAAGGTTGAAACGGGATGTGGACATGAAGCTAGAGTTAGGGTTGAACTGGGATGTGGACATGAAGCTAGGGTTAGGGTTAAGGTTGAACCTGAACCAGGATGTAGACATGAAGCTAGGGTTAGCGTTGAACCATGATGTGGACATGAAGCTAGAGTTAGGGTTGAACTAGGAAGTGGACATGAAGCTATGGTTAGGGTTGAACCCGGATGTGGACATGAAGCTAGGGGTAGGGTTGAACCAGGATGTGGACATGAAGCTAGGGGTAGGGTTGAACCAGGATGTGGACATCAAGCTAGGGGTAAAGTTGAACCAGGATGTGGACATGAAGCTAGGGTTAGGGTTGAACTGGGATGTGGACATGAAGCTAGGGTTAGGGTTGAAACAGGATGTGGACATGAAGCTAGGGTTAGGGTTGAACTGGGATGTGGACATGAAGCTAGGGTTAGGGTTAAGGTTGAACCTGAACCAGGATGTAGACATGAAGCTAGGGTTAGCGTTGAACCATGATGTGGACATGAAGCTAGAGTTAGGGTTGATCTAGGATGTGGACATGAAGCTATGGTTAGGGTTGAACCCGGATGTGGACATGAAGCTAGGGGTAGGGTTGAACCAGGATGTGGACATGAAGCTAGGGGTAGGGTTGAACCAGGATGTGGACATCAAGCTAGGGGTAGAGTTGAACCAGGATGTGGACATGAAGCTAGGGTTAGGGTTGAACTGGGATGTGGACATGAAGCTAGGGTTAGGGTTGAAACAGGATGTGGACATGAAGCTAGGGTTAGGGTTGAACCAGGATGTGGACATGAAGCTAGGGTTAGGGTTGAACTGGAATGTGGACATGAAGCTAGGGGTAGGATTGAACCAGGATGTGGACATGAAGCTAGGGTTAGGGTTGAACCGGGATGTGGACATGAAGCTAGGGGTAGGGTTGAACCAGGATGTGGACATGAAGCTAGGGGTAGGGTTGAACCAGGATGTGGATATGAAGCTAGGTTTAGGGTTGTACCAGGATGTGGACATGAAGCTAGGTGTAGGGTTGAACCAGGATGTGGACATGAAGCAAGGGTAAAGGTTGAACCAGGATGTGGACATGAAGCTAGGGGTAGGCTTGAACCAGGATGTGGACATGAAGCTAGGGGTAGAGTTGAACCATGATGTGGACATGAAGCTAGGGTTAGGGTTGAACCAGGATGTGGACATGAAGCTAGGGTTAGGGTTGAACCGGGATGTGGACATGAAGCTAGGGTTAGGGTTGAACCAGGATGTGGACATGAAGCTAGGGTTAGGGTTGAACCAGGATGTGGACATCAAGCTAGGGTTAGGGTTGAACCAGGATGTGGACATGAAGCTAGGGTTAGGGTTGAACCAGGATGTGGACATGAAGCTAGGGTTAGAGTTGAACTGGGATGTGGACATGAAGCTAGAGTTAGGGTTGAACTGGGATGTGGACATGAAGCTAGGGGTAGGGTTGAACCAGGATGTGGACATGAAGCTAGGGGTAGGGTTGAACCAGGATGTGGATATGAAGCTAGGTTTAGGGTTGTACCAGGATGTGGACATGAAGCTAGGTGTAGGGTTGAACCAGGATGTGGACATGAAGCAAGGGTAAAGGTTGAACCAGGATGTGGACATGAAGCTAGGGGTAGGCTTGAACCAGGATGTGGACATGAAGCTAGGGGTAGAAATGAACCATGATGTGGACATGAAGCTAGGGTTAGGGTTGAACCAGGATGTGGACATGAAGCTAGGGTTAGGGTTGAACCGGGATGTGGACATGAAGCTAGGGTTAGGGTTGAACCAGGATGTGGACATGAAGCTAGGGTTAGGGTTGAACCAGGATGTGGACATGAAGCTAGGGTTAGAGTTGAACTGGGATGTGGACATGAAGCTAGAGTTAGGGTTGAACTGGGATGTGGACATGAAGCTAGGGTTAGGGTTAGAGTTGAACCTGAACCAGGATGTAGACATGAAGCTAGGGTTAGGGTTGAACCAGGATGTGGACAAGAAGCTAGGGTTAGGGTTGAACCAGGATGTGGACATGAAGCTAGGGTTAGGGTTGAACTGGGATGGGGACATGAAGCTAGGGGTAGGGTTGAACCAGGATGTGGACATGTAGCTTGGGGTAGGGTTGAACCAGGATGTGGACATGAAGCTAGGGGTAGGGTTGAACCAGGATGTGGACATGAAGCTAGGGGTAGGGTTGAACCGGGATGTGGACATGAAGCTAGGGTTAGGGTTGAACCATGATGTGGACATGAAGCTAGGGTTAGGGTTGAACCAGGATGTGGACATGAAGCTAGGGTTAGGGTTGAACGAGGATGTGGACATGAAGCTAGGGTTAGGGTTGAACCAGGATGTGGACATGAAGCTAGGGTTAGAGTTGAACTGGGATGTGGACATGAAGCTAGAGTTAGGGTTGAACTGGGATGTGGACATGAAGCTAGGGTTAGGGTTAGAGTTGAACCTGAACCAGGATGTAGACATGAAGCTAGGGTTAGCGTTGAACCATGATGTCGACATGAAGCTAGGGTTAGGGTTGACCTAAGATGTGGACATGAAGCTAGGGTTAAGGTTGAAACGGGATGTGGACATGAAGCTAGAGTTAGGGTTGAACTGGGATGTGGACATGAAGCTAGGGTTAGGGTTAAGGTTGAACCTGAACCAGGATGTAGACATGAAGCTAGGGTTAGCGTTGAACCATGATGTGGACATGAAGCTAGAGTTAGGGTTGAACTAGGAAGTGGACATGAAGCTATGGTTAGGGTTGAACCCGGATGTGGACATGAAGCTAGGGGTAGGGTTGAACCAGGATGTGGACATGAAGCTAGGGGTAGGGTTGAACCAGGATGTGGACATCAAGCTAGGGGTAAAGTTGAACCAGGATGTGGACATGAAGCTAGGGTTAGGGTTGAACTGGGATGTGGACATGAAGCTAGGGTTAGGGTTGAAACAGGATGTGGACATGAAGCTAGGGTTAGGGTTGAACTGGGATGTGGACATGAAGCTAGGGTTAGGGTTAAGGTTGAACCTGAACCAGGATGTAGACATGAAGCTAGGGTTAGCGTTGAACCATGATGTGGACATGAAGCTAGAGTTAGGGTTGATCTAGGATGTGGACATGAAGCTATGGTTAGGGTTGAACCCGGATGTGGACATGAAGCTAGGGGTAGGGTTGAACCAGGATGTGGACATGAAGCTAGGGGTAGGGTTGAACCAGGATGTGGACATCAAGCTAGGGGTAGAGTTGAACCAGGATGTGGACATGAAGCTAGGGTTAGGGTTGAACTGGGATGTGGACATGAAGCTAGGGTTAGGGTTGAAACAGGATGTGGACATGAAGCTAGGGTTAGGGTTGAACCAGGATGTGGACATGAAGCTAGGGTTAGGGTTGAACTGGAATGTGGACATGAAGCTAGGGGTAGGATTGAACCAGGATGTGGACATGAAGCTAGGGTTAGGGTTGAACCGGGATGTGGACATGAAGCTAGGGGTAGGGTTGAACCAGGATGTGGACATGAAGCTAGGGGTAGGGTTGAACCAGGATGTGGATATGAAGCTAGGTTTAGGGTTGTACCAGGATGTGGACATGAAGCTAGGTGTAGGGTTGAACCAGGATGTGGACATGAAGCAAGGGTAAAGGTTGAACCAGGATGTGGACATGAAGCTAGGGGTAGGCTTGAACCAGGATGTGGACATGAAGCTAGGGGTAGAGTTGAACCATGATGTGGACATGAAGCTAGGGTTAGGGTTGAACCAGGATGTGGACATGAAGCTAGGGTTAGGGTTGAACCGGGATGTGGACATGAAGCTAGGGTTAGGGTTGAACCAGGATGTGGACATGAAGCTAGGGTTAGGGTTGAACCAGGATGTGGACATCAAGCTAGGGTTAGGGTTGAACCAGGATGTGGACATGAAGCTAGGGTTAGGGTTGAACCAGGATGTGGACATGAAGCTAGGGTTAGAGTTGAACTGGGATGTGGACATGAAGCTAGAGTTAGGGTTGAACTGGGATGTGGACATGAAGCTAGGGTTAGGGTTAGAGTTGAACCTGAACCAGGATGTAGACATGAAGCTAGGGTTAGGGTTGAACCAGGATGTGGACAAGAAGCTAGGGTTAGGGTTGAACCAGGATGTGGACATGAAGCTAGAGTTAGGGTTGAACTGGGATGTGGACATGAAGCTAGGGTTAGGGTTAGAGTTGAACCTGAACCAGGATGTAGACATGAAGCTAGGGTTAGCGTTGAACCATGATGTGGACATGAAGCTAGAGTTAGGGTTGAACTAGGATGTGGACATGAAGCTAGGGTTAGGGTTGAACCAGGATGTGGACATGAAGCTAGGGTTAGGGTTGAACCAGGATGTGGACATGAAGCTAGGGGTAGGGTTGAACCGGGATGTGGACATGAAGCTAGGGTTAGGGTTGAACTCGGATGGGGACATGAAGCTAGGGGTAGGGTTGAACCAGGATGTGGACATGAAGCTAGGGTTAGGGTTGAACTGGGATGGGGACATGAAGCTAGGGGTAGGGTTGAACCAGGATGTGGACATGAAGCTTGGGGTAGGGTTGAACCAGGATGTGGACATGAAGCTAGGGGTAGGGTTGAACCAGGATGTGGACATGAAGCTAGGATTAGGGTTGAACCATGATGTGGACATGAAGCTAGGGTTAGGGTTGAACCAGGATGTGGACATGAAGCTAGGGTTAGGGTTGAACCAGGATGTGGACATGAAGCTAGGGTTAGGGTTGAACCGGGATGTGGACATGAAGCTAGGGTTAGAGTTGAACTGGGATGTGGACATGAAGCTAGGGTTAGGGTTAGAGTTGAACCTGAACCAGGATGTAGACATGAAGCTAGGGTTAGCGTTGAACCATGATGTAGACATGAAGCTAGGGTTAGGGTTGACCTGTGATGTGGACATGAAGCTGGGGTTAAGGTTGAAACGGGATGTGGACATGAAGCTAGGGTTAGGGTTGAACTGGGATGTGGACATGAAGCTAGGGTTAGGGTTAGAGTTGAACCAGGATGTAGACATGAAGCTAGGGTTAGGGTTGAACTGGGATGTGGACATGAAGCTAGGGTTAGGGTTAGAGTTGAACCAGGATGTAGACATGAAGCTAGTGTTAGGGTTGACCTGTGATGTGGACATGAAGCTAGGGTTAAGATTGAACCATGATGTGGACATGAAGCTAGAGTTAGGGTTGAACTAGGATGTGGACATGAAGGTAGGGTTAGGGTTGAACCGGGATGTGGACATGAAGCTAGGGTTAGGGTTGAACCAGGATGTAGACATGAAGCCAGGGTTAGGGTTGAACCAGGATGTGGACATGAAGCTAGGGTTAGGGTTGTACCAGAATGTTGACATCAAGCTAGGGGTAGGGTTGAACCAAGATGTGTACATGATGCTAGGGTTAATGTTGAACCGGGATGTGGACATGAAGATAGGGGTAGGGTTGAACCAGGATGTGGACATGAAGCTAGGGTTAGGGTTGAACCAGGATGTGGACATGAAGCTAGGGTTAGGGTTGAACCGGGATGTGGACATGAAGCTAGGGTTAGGGTTAACCCAGGATGTGGACATGAAGCTAGGGTTAGGGTTGAACCAGGATGTGGACATCAAGCTAGGGGTAGGGTTGAACCGGGATGTAGACTTGAAGCTAGGGTTAGGGTTGAACCAGGATGTGGACATGAAGCTAGGGTTAGGGTTGAACCAGGATGTGGACATGAAGCTAGGGTTAGGGTTGTACCAGGATGTGGACATCAACCTAGGGGTAGGGTTGAACCAGGATGTGGACATGAAGCTAGGGTTAGGGTTGAACTGGGATGTGGACATGAAGCTAGGGTTAGGGTTGAACCAGGATGTGGACATCAACCTAGGGGTAGGGTTGAACCAGGATGTGGACATGAAGCTAGGGTTAGGGTTGAACTGGGATGTGGACATGAAGCTAGGGTTAGGGTTGAACCAGGATGTGGAAATGAAGCTAGGGTTAGGATGGAACTGGGATGTGGACATGAAGCTAGTGTTAGGGTTGAACTAGGATGTGGACATCAAGCTAGGGTTAGGGTTGAACCAGGATGTGGACATGAAGCTAGGGGTAGGGTTGAACCGGGATGTGGACATGAAGCTAGGGTTAGGGTTGAACTCGGATGGGGACATGAAGCTAGGGGTAGGGTTGAACCAGGATGTGGACATGAAGCTAGGGTTAGGGTTGAACTGGGATGGGGACATGAAGCTAGGGGTAGGGTTGAACCAGGATGTGGACATGAAGCTTGGGGTAGGGTTGAACCAGGATGTGGACATGAAGCTAGGGGTAGGGTTGAACCAGGATGTGGACATGAAGCTAGGGTTTAGGGTTGAACCATGATGTGGACATGAAGCTAGGGTTAGGGTTGAACCAGGATGTGGACATGAAGCTAGGGTTAGGGTTGAACCAGGATGTGGACATGAAGCTAGGGTTAGGGTTGAACCGGGATGTGGACATGAAGCTAGGGTTAGAGTTGAACTGGGATGTGGACATGAAGCTAGAGTTAGGGTTGAACTGGGATGTGGACATGAAGCTAGGGTTAGGGTTAGAGTTGAACCTGAACCAGGATGTAGACATGAAGCTAGGGTTAGCGTTGAACCATGATGTCGACATGAAGCTAGGGTTAGGGTTGAAACGGGATGTGGACATGAAGCTAGGATTAGGGTTGAACTGGGATGTGGACATGAAGCTAGGGTTAGGGTTAGAGTTGAACCAGGATGTAGACATGAAGCTAGGGTTAGGGTTGAACTGGGATGTGGACATGAAGCTAGGGTTAGGGTTAGAGTTGAACCAGGATGTAGACATGAAGCTAGTGTTAGGGTTGACCTGTGATGTGGACATGAAGCTAGAGTTAAGATTGAACCATGATGTGGACATGAAGCTAGAGTTAGGGTTGAACTAGGATGTGGACATGAAGGTAGGGTTAGGGTTGAACCGGGATGTGGACATGAAGCTAGGGTTAGGGTTGAACCAGGATGTAGACATGAAGCCAGGGTTAGGGTTGAACCAGGATGTGGACATGAAGCTAGGGTTAGGGTTGTACCAGAATGTTGACATCAAGCTAGGGGTAGGGTTGAACCAGGATGTGTACATGATGCTAGGGTTAATGTTGAACCGGGATGTGGACATGAAGATAGGGGTAGGGTTGAACCAGGATGTGGACATGAAGCTAGGGTTAGGGTTGAACCAGGATGTGGACATGAAGCTAGGGTTAGGGTTGAACCGGGATGTGGACATGAAGCTAGGGTTAGGGTTAACCCAGGATGTGGACATGAAGCTAGGGTTAGGGTTGAACCAGGATGTGGACATCAAGCTAGGGGTAGGGTTGAACCGGGATGTAGACTTGAAGCTAGGGTTAGGGTTGAACCAGGATGTGGACATGAAGCTAGGGTTAGGGTTGAACCAGGATGTGGACATGAAGCTAGGGTTAGGGTTGTACCAGGATGTGGACATCAACCTAGGGGTAGGGTTGAACCAGGACATGAAGCTAGGGTTAGGGTTGAACTGGGATGTGGACATGAAGCTAGGGGTAGGGTTGAACCAGGATGTGGACATGAAGCTAGGGGTAGGGTTGAACCGGGATGTGGACATGAAGCTAGGGTTAGGGTTGAACCATGATGTGGACATGAAGCTAGGGTTAGGGTTGAACCAGGATGTGGACATGAAGCTAGGGTTAGGGTTGAACCAGGATGTGGACATGAAGCTAGGGTTAGAGTTGAACTGGGATGTGGACATGAAGCTAGAGTTAGGGTTGAACTGGGATGTGGACATGAAGCTAGGGTTAGGGTTAGAGTTGAACCAGGATGTAGACATGAAGCTAGGGTTAGCGTTGAACCATGATGTGGACATGAAGCTAGAGTTAGGGTTGAACTAGGATGTGGACATGAAGCTAGGGTTAGGGTTGAACCAGGATGTGGACATGAAGCTAGGGTTAGGGTTGAACCAGGATGTGGAAATGAAGCTAGGGTTAGGATGGAACTGGGATGTGGACATGAAGCTAGTGTTAGGGTTGAACTAGGATGTGGACATCAAGCTAGGGGTAGGGTTGAACCAGGATGTGGACATGAAGCTTTGTTTAGAGTTGAACTGTGATTTGGACATGAAGCTAGGGTTAGGGTTGAACTGGGATATGGACATGAAGCTAGGGGTAGGGTTGAACCAGAATGTGGACATGAATCTAGGGTTAAGGTTGAACTGGAATGTGGACATGAAGCTAGGGTTAGGGTTGAACCAGGATGTGGACATGAAGCTCGGGTTAGGGTTGAACTGGGATGTGGACATGAAGCTAGGGTTAGGGTTGAACCAGGATGTGGACATGAAGCTAGGGGTAGGGTTGAACCAGGATGTGGACATGAAGCTAGGGGTAGGGTTGAACCAGGATGTGGACATCAAGCTATGGGTAGGCTTGAACCAGGATGTGGACATGAAGCTAGGTTTAGAGTTGAACTGGGATTTGGACATGAAGCTAGGGTTAGGGTTGAACTGGGATATGGACATGAAGCTAGGGGTAGGGTTGAACCAGAATGTGGACATTAAGCTAGGGTTAGGGTTGTACCAGGATATGGACATGAAGCTAGGCTTAGAGTTGAACTGGGATGTGGACATGAATCTAGGGTTAGGGTTGAACCAGGATGTGGACATGAAGCTAGGGGTAGGGTTGAACCAGGATGTGGAAATGAAGCTAGGGTTATAGTTGAACTGGGATGTGGACATGAAGTTAGGGTTAGGGTTGTATCAGGATGTGGACATGAAGCTAGCGGTATTGTTGAACCAGGATGTGGACATGAAGCTCGGGTTAGGGTTGAACTGGGATGTGGACATGAAGCTAGGGTTAGGGTTGAACCAGGATATGTACATGAAGCTAGGGTTAGGGTTGAACCAGGATGTGGACATGAAGCTAGGGGTAGGGTTGAACCGGGATGTGGACATGAAGCTAGGGTTAGGGTTGAACCATGATGTGGACATGAAGCTAGGGTTAGGGTTGAACCAGGATGTGGACATGAAGCTAGGGTTAGGGTTGAACCAGGATGTGGACATGAAGCTAGGGTTAGAGTTGAACTGGGATGTGGACATGAAGCTAGAGTTAGGGTTGAACTGGGATGTGGACATGAAGCTAGGGTTAGGGTTAGAGTTGAACCAGGATGTAGACATGAAGCTAGGGTTAGCGTTGAACCATGATGTGGACATGAAGCTAGAGTTAGGGTTGAATTAGGATGTGGACATGAAGCTAGGGTTAGGGTTGAACCAGGATGTGGACATGAAGCTAGGGTTAGGGTTGAACCAGGATGTGGAAATGAAGCTAGGGTTAGGATGGAACCAGGATGTGGACATGAAGCTAGGGGTAGGGTTGAACCAGAATGTGGACATGAAGCTAGGGTTAGGGTTGAACTGGGATGTGGACATGAAGCTAGGGGTAGGGTTGAACCAGGATGTGGACATGAAGCTAGGGTTAGGGTTGAACCAGGATGTGGACATGAAGCTAGGTTTAGAGTTGAACTGGGATTTGGACATGAAGCTAGGGTTAGGGTTGTACTGGGATATGGACATGAAGCTAGGGGTAGGGTTGAACCAGAATGTGGACATGAAGCTAGGGGTAGGGTTGAACCAGGATGTGGACATGAAGCTAGGGTTAGGGTTGTACCAGGATGTGGACATGAAGCTAGGGGTAGGGTTGAACCAGGATGTGGACATGAAGCAAGGGTAAGGGTTGAACCAGGATGTGGACATCAAGCTAGGGGTAGGGTTGAACCAGGATGTGGACATGAAGCTAGGGTTAGGGTTGAACCGGGATGTGGACATGAAGCTAGGGTTAGGGTTGAACCAGGATGTGGACATGAAGCTAGGGTTAGGGTTGAACCAGGATGTGGACATCAAGCTAGGGGTAGGGTTGAACCAGGATGTGGACATGAAGCTAGGGTTAGGGTTGAACTGGGATGTGGACATGAAGCTAGGGGTAGGGTTGAACCAGGATGTGGACATGAAGCTAGGGTTAGGGTTGAACCAGGATGTGGACATGAAGCTAGGGTTAGGGTTGAACCAGGATGTGGAAATGAAGCTAGGGTTAGGGTTGACCTGGGATGTGGACATGAAGCTAGTGTTAGGGTTGAACTAGGATGTGGACATGAAGCTAGGGTTAGGGTTGAACCGGGATGTGGACTTGAAGCTAGGTTTAGGGTTGAACCAGGATGTGGACATGAAGCTAGGGTTAGGGTTGAACCAGGATGTGGACATGAAGCTAGGGTTAGGGTTGTGCCAGGATGTGGACATCAAGCTAGGGGTAGGGTTGAACCAGGATGTGGACATGAAGCTAGGTTTAGAGTTGAACTGGGATTTGGACATGAAGCTAGGGTTAGGGTTGAACTGGGATATGGACATGAAGCTAGGGGTAGGGTTGAACCAGAATGTGGACATGAAGATAGGGTTAGAGTTATACCAGGATGTGGACATGAAGCTAGGGTAGAGTTGAACTGGGATGTGGACATGAAGCTAGGGGTAGGGTTGAACCAGGATGTGGACATGAAGCAAGGGTAAGGGTTGAACCAGGATGTGGACATGAAGCTAGGGTTAGGGTTGCACCGGGATGTGGACATGAAGCTAGGGTTAGGGTTGAACCAGGATGTGGACATGAAGCAAGGGTTAGGGTTGAACCAGGATGTGGACATGAAGCTAGTGTTAGGTTGAACCAGGATGTGGACATGAAGCTAGAGTTAGGGTTGAACTAGGATGTGGACATGAAGCTAGGGTTAGGGTTGAACCAGGATGTGGACATGAAGCTAGGGTTAGGATTGAACCAGGATGTGGGCATCAAGCTAGGGGTAGGGTTGAACCAGGATGTGGACATGAAGCTAGGGTTAGGGTTGAACCGGGATGTGGACATGAAGCTAGGGTTAGGGTTGAACGAGGATGTGGACATGAAGCTAGGTTTAGGGTTGAACCAGGATGTGGACATCAAGCTAGGGGTAGGGTTGAACCAGGATGTGGACATGAAGCTAGGGTTAGGGTTGAACGGGGATGTGGACATGAAGCTAGGGGTAGGGTTGAACCAGGATGTGGACATAAAGCTAGGGTTAGGGTTGAACCAGGATGTGGACATGAAGCTAGGTTTAGAGTTGAACTGGGATTTGGACATGAAGCTAGGGTTAGGGTTGTACTGGGATATGGACATGAAGCTAGGGGTAGGGTTGAACCAGAATGTGGACATAAAGCTAGGGTTAGGGTTGTACCAGGATGTGGACATGAAGCTAGGGTAGAGTTGAACTGGGATGTGGACATGAAGCTAGGGGTAGGGTTGAACCAGGATATGGACATGAAGCTAGGGTTAGGGTTGAACCAGGATGTGGAAATGAAGCTAGGTTTAGAGTTGAACTGGGATTTGGACATGAAGCTAGGGTTAGGGTTGTACTGGGATATGGACATGAAGCTAGGGGTAGGGTTGAACCAGAATGTGGACATGAAGCTAGGGGTAGGGTTGAACCAGGATGTGGACATGAAGCTAGGGTTAGGGTTGTACCAGGATGTGGACATGAAGCTAGGGGTAGGGTTGAACCAGGATGTGGACATGAAGCAAGGGTAAGGGTTGAACCAGGATGTGGACATGAAGCTAGGGGTAGGCTTGTACCAGGATATGGACATGAAGCTAGGGGTAGAATTGAACCATGATGTGGACATGAAGCTAGGGTTAGGGTTGAACCATGATGTGGACATGAAGCTAGGGTTAGGGTTGAACCAGGATGTGGACATGAAGCTAGGGTTAGGGTTGAACCAGGATGTGGACATGAAGCTAGGGTTAGAGTTGAACTGGGATGTGGACATGAAGCTAGAGTTAGGGTTGAACTGGGATGTGGACATGAAGCTAGGGTTAGGGTTAGAGTTGAACCAGGATGTAGACATGAAGCTAGGGTTAGCGTTGAACCATGATGTGGACATGAAGCTAGAGTTAGGGTTGAACTAGGATGTGGACATGAAGCTAGGGTTAGGGTTGAACCAGGATGTGGACATGAAGCTAGGGTTAGGGTTGAACCAGGATGTGGAAATGAAGCTAGGGTTAGGATGGAACTGGGATGTGGACATGAAGCTAGTGTTAGGGTTGAACTAGGATGTGGACATCAAGCTAGGGGTAGGGTTGAACCAGGATGTGGACATGAAGCTAGGGTTAGGGTTGTACCAGGATGTGGACATGAAGCTAGGGGTAGGGTTGAACCAGGATGTGGACATGAAGCAAGGGTAAGGGTTGAACCAGGATGTGGACATGAAGCTAGGGGTAGGCTTGTACCAGGATATGGACATGAAGCTAGGGGTAGAATTGAACCATGATGTGGACATGAAGCTAGGGTTAGGGTTGAACCATGATGTGGACATGAAGCTAGGGTTAGGGTTGAACCAGGATGTGGACATGAAGCTAGGGTTAGGGTTGAACCAGGATGTGGACATGAAGCTAGGGTTAGAGTTGAACTGGGATGTGGACATGAAGCTAGAGTTAGGGTTGAACTGGGATGTGGACATGAAGCTAGGGTTAGGGTTAGAGTTGAACCAGGATGTAGACATGAAGCTAGGGTTAGCGTTGAACCATGATGTGGACATGAAGCTAGAGTTAGGGTTGAACTAGGATGTGGACATGAAGCTAGGGTTAGGGTTGAACCAGGATGTGGACATGAAGCTAGGGTTAGGGTTGAACCAGGATGTGGAAATGAAGCTAGGGTTAGGATGGAACTGGGATGTGGACATGAAGCTAGTGTTAGGGTTGAACTAGGATGTGGACATCAAGCTAGGGGTAGGGTTGAACCAGGATGTGGACATGAAGCTTTGTTTAGAGTTGAACTGTGATTTGGACATGAAGCTAGGGTTAGGGTTGAACTGGGATATGGACATGAAGCTAGGGGTAGGGTTGAACCAGAATGTGGACATGAATCTAGGGTTAAGGTTGAACCAGGATGTGGACATGAAGCTAGTGTTAGGTTGAACCAGGATGTGGACATGAAGCTAGAGTTAGGGTTGAACTAGGATGTGGACATGAAGCTAGGGTTAGGGTTGAACCGGGATGTGGACATGAAGCTAGGGTTAGGGTTGAACCAGGATGTGGACATGAAGCTAGGGTTAGGATTGAACCAGGATGTGGGCATCAAGCTAGGGGTAGGGTTGAACCAGGATGTGGACATGAAGCTAGGGTTAGGGTTGAACCGGGATGTGGACATGAAGCTAGGGTTAGGGTTGAACGAGGATGTGGACATGAAGCTAGGTTTAGGGTTGAACCAGGATGTGGACATCAAGCTAGGGGTAGGGTTGAACCAGGATGTGGACATGAAGCTAGGGTTAGGGTTGAACTGGGATGTGGACATGAAGCTAGGGGTAGGGTTGAACCAGGATGTGGACATAAAGCTAGGGTTAGGGTTGAACCAGGATGTGGACATGAAGCTAGGTTTAGAGTTGAACTGGGATTTGGACATGAAGCTAGGGTTAGGGTTGTACTGGGATATGGACATGAAGCTAGGGGTAGGGTTGAACCAGAATGTGGACATAAAGCTAGGGTTAGGGTTGTACCAGGATGTGGACATGAAGCTAGGGTAGAGTTGAACTGGGATGTGGACATGAAGCTAGGGGTAGGGTTGAACCAGGATATGGACATGAAGCTAGGGTTAGGGTTGAACCAGGATGTGGAAATGAAGCTAGGTTTAGAGTTGAACTGGGATTTGGACATGAAGCTAGGGTTAGGGTTGTACTGGGATATGGACATGAAGCTAGGGGTAGGGTTGAACCAGAATGTGGACATGAAGCTAGGGGTAGGGTTGAACCAGGATGTGGACATGAAGCTAGGGTTAGGGTTGTACCAGGATGTGGACATGAAGCTAGGGGTAGGGTTGAACCAGGATGTGGACATGAAGCAAGGGTAAGGGTTGAACCAGGATGTGGACATGAAGCTAGGGGTAGGCTTGAACCAGGATATGGACATGAAGCTAGGGGTAGAATTGAACCATGATGTGGACATGAAGCTAGGGTTAGGGTTGAACCATGATGTGGACATGAAGCTAGGGTTAGGGTTGAACCAGGATGTGGACATGAAGCTAGGGTTAGGGTTGAACCAGGATGTGGACATGAAGCTAGGGTTAGAGTTGAACTGGGATGTGGACATGAAGCTAGAGTTAGGGTTGAACTGGGATGTGGACATGAAGCTAGGGTTAGGGTTAGAGTTGAACCAGGATGTAGACATGAAGCTAGGGTTAGCGTTGAACCATGATGTGGACATGAAGCTAGAGTTAGGGTTGAACTAGGATGTGGACATGAAGCTAGGGTTAGGGTTGAACCAGGATGTGGACATGAAGCTAGGGTTAGGGTTGAACCAGGATGTGGAAATGAAGCTAGGGTTAGGATGGAACTGGGATGTGGACATGAAGCTAGTGTTAGGGTTGAACTAGGATGTGGACATCAAGCTAGGGGTAGGGTTGAACCAGGATGTGGACATGAAGCTTTGTTTAGAGTTGAACTGTGATTTGGACATGAAGCTAGGGTTAGGGTTGAACTGGGATATGGACATGAAGCTAGGGGTAGGGTTGAACCAGAATGTGGACATGAATCTAGGGTTAAGGTTGAACTGGAATGTGGACATGAAGCTAGGGTTAGGGTTGAACCAGGATGTGGACATGAAGCTCGGGTTAGGGTTGAACTGGGATGTGGACATGAAGCTAGGGTTAGGGTTGAACCAGGATGTGGACATGAAGCTAGGGGTAGGGTTGAACCAGGATGTGGACATGAAGCTAGGGGTAGGGTTGAACCAGGATGTGGACATCAAGCTATGGGTAGGCTTGAACCAGGATGTGGACATGAAGCTAGGTTTAGAGTTGAACTGGGATTTGGACATGAAGCTAGGGTTAGGGTTGAACTGGGATATGGACATGAAGCTAGGGGTAGGGTTGAACCAGAATGTGGACATTAAGCTAGGGTTAGGGTTGTACCAGGATATGGACATGAAGCTAGGCTTAGAGTTGAACTGGGATGTGGACATGAATCTAGGGTTAGGGTTGAACCAGGATGTGGACATGAAGCTAGGGGTAGGGTTGAACCAGGATGTGGAAATGAAGCTAGGGTTATAGTTGAACTGGGATGTGGACATGAAGTTAGGGTTAGGGTTTTATCAGGATGTGGACATGAAGCTAGCGGTATTGTTGAACCAGGATGTGGACATGAAGCTCGGGTTAGGGTTGAACTGGGATGTGGACATGAAGCTAGGGTTAGGGTTGAACCAGGATATGTACATGAAGCTAGGGTTAGGGTTGAACCAGGATGTGGAATTGAAGCTAGGGGTAGGGTTGAACCGGGATGTGGACATGAAGCTAGGGTTAGGGTTGAACCATGATGTGGACATGAAGCTAGGGTTAGGGTTGAACCAGGATGTGGACATGAAGCTAGGGTTGGGGTTGAACCAGGATGTGGACATGAAGCTAGGGTTAGAGTTGAACTGGGATGTGGACATGAAGCTAGAGTTAGGGTTGAACTGGGATGTGGACATGAAGCTAGGGTTAGGGTTAGAGTTGAACCAGGATGTAGACATGAAGCTAGGGTTAGCGTTGAACCATGATGTGGACATGAAGCTAGAGTTAGGGTTGAACTAGGATGTGGACATGAAGCTAGGGTTAGGGTTGAACCAGGATGTGGACATGAAGCTAGGGTTAGGGTTGAACCAGGATGTGGAAATGAAGCTAGGGTTAGGATGGAACCAGGATGTGGACATCAAGCTAGGGGTAGGGTTGAACCAGAATGTGGACATGAAGCTAGGGTTAGGGTTGAACTGGGATGTGGACATGAAGCTAGGGGTAGGGTTGAACCAGGATGTGGACATGAAGCTAGGGTTAGGGTTGAACCAGGATGTGGACATGAAGCTAGGTTTAGAGTTGAACTGGGATTTGGACATGAAGCTAGTGTTAGGGTTGTACTGGGATATGGACATGAAGCTAGGGGTAGGGTTGAACCAGAATGTGGACATGAAGCTAGGGGTAGGGTTGAACCAGGATGTGGACATGAAGCTAGGGTTAGGGTTGTACCAGGATGTGGACATGAAGCTAGGGGTAGGGTTGAACCAGGATGTGGACATGAAGCAAGGGTAAGGGTTGAACCAGGATGTGGACATGAAGCTAGGGTTAGGGTTGAACCAGGATGTGGACATGAAGCTAGGGTTAGGGTTGAACCGGGATGTGGACATGAAGCTAGGGTTAGGGTTGAACCAGGATGTGGACATGAAGCTAGGGTTAGGGTTGAACCAGGATGTGGACATCAAGCTAGGGGTAGGGTTGAACCAGGATGTGGACATGAAGCTAGGGTTAGGGTTGAACTGGGATTTGGACATGAAGCTAGGGGTAGGGTTGAACCAGGATGTGGACATGAAGCTAGGGTTAGGGTTGAACCAGGATGTGGACATGAAGCTAGGGTTAGGGTTGAACCAGGATGTGGAAATGAAGCTAGGGTTAGGGTTGACCTGGGATGTGGACATGAAGCTAGTGTTAGGGTTGAACTAGGATGTGGACATGAAGCTAGGGTTAGGGTTGAACCGGGATGTGGACTTGAAGCTAGGTTTAGGGTTGAACCAGGATGTGGACATGAAGCTAGGGTTAGGGTTGAACCAGGATGTGGACATGAAGCTAGGGTTAGGGTTGTACCAGGATGTGGACATCAAGCTAGGGGTAGGGTTGAACCAGGATGTGGACATGAAGCTAGGTTTAGAGTTGAACTGGGATTTGGACATGAAGCTAGGGTTAGGGTTGAACTGAGATATGGACATGAAGCTAGGGGTAGGGTTGAACCAGAATGTGGACATGAAGCTAGGGTTAGAGTTATACCAGGATGTGGACATGAAGCTAGGGTAGAGTTGAACTGGGATGTGGACATGAAGCTAGGGGTAGGGTTGAACCAGGATGTGGACATGAAGCAAGGGTAAGGGTTGAACCAGGATGTGGACATGAAGCTAGGGTTAGGGTTGAACCGGGATGTGGACATGAAGCTAGGGTTAGGGTTGAACCAGGATGTGGACATGAAGCAAGGGTTAGGGTTGAACCAGGATGTGGACATGAAGCTAGTGTTAGGTTGAACCAGGATGTGGACATGAAGCTAGAGTTAGGGTTGAACTAGGATGTGGACATGAAGCTAGGGTTAGGGTTGAACCGGGATGTGGACATGAAGCTAGGGTTAGGGTTGAACCAGGATGTGGACATGAAGCTAGGGTTAGGATTGAACCAGGATGTGGGCATCAAGCTAGGGGTAGGGTTGAACCAGGATGTGGACATGAAGCTAGGGTTAGGGTTGAACCGGGATGTGGACATGAAGCTAGGGTTAGGGTTGAACGAGGATGTGGACATAAAGCTAGGTTTAGGGTTGAACCAGGATGTGGACATCAAGCTAGGGGTAGGGTTGAACCAGGATGTGGACATGAAGCTAGGGTTAGGGTTGAACTGGGATGTGGACATGAAGCTAGGGGTAGGGTTGAACCAGGATGTGGACATGAAGCTAGGGTTAGGGTTGAACCAGGATGTGGACATGAAGCTAGGTTTAGAGTTGAACTGGGATTTGGACATGAAGCTAGGGTTAGGGTTGTACTGGGATATGGACATGAAGCTAGGGGTAGGGTTGAACCAGAATGTGGACATAAAGCTAGGGTTAGGGTTGTACCAGGATGTGGACATGAAGCTAGGGTAGAGTTGAACTGGGATGTGGACATGAAGCTAGGGTTAGGGTTTTACCAGGATGTGGACATCAAGCTAGGGGTAGGTTTGAACAAGGATGTGGACATGAAGCTAGGGTTAGGGTTGAACTGGGATGTGGACATGAAGCTAGGGGTAGGGTTGAACCAGGATATGGACATGAAGCTAGGGTTAGGGTTGAACCAGGATGTGGAAATGAAGCTAGGTTTAGAGTTGAACTGGGATTTGGACATGAAGCTAGGGTTAGGGTTGTACTGGGATATGGACATGAAGCTAGGGGTAGGGTTGAACAAGAATGTGGACATGAAGCTAGGGGTAGGGTTGAACCAGGATGTGGACATGAAGCTAGGGTTAGGGTTGTACCAGGATGTGGACATGAAGCTAGGGGTAGGGTTGAACCAGGATGTGGACATGAAGCAAGGGTAAGGGTTGAACCAGGATGTGGACATGAAGCTAGGGGTAGGCTTGAACCAGGATATGTACATGAAGCTAGGGTTAGAATTGAACCATGATGTGGACATGAAGCTAGGGTTAGGGTTGAACCAGGATGTGGACATGAAGCTAGGGTTAGGGTTGAACCGGGATGTGGAAATGAAGCTAGGGTTAGGGTTGAACCAGGATGTGGACATGAAGCAAGGGTTAGGGTTGAACCAGGATGTGGACATCAAGCTAGGGGTAGGGTTGAACCAGGATGTGGACATGAAGCTAGAGTTA